>NC_136402.1:13928307-14083307 GCF_965140285.1 Lepidochelys kempii
CCCTGGACTGGAACCAGGAGTAGAGGGAGGGCCTGGGCTCCCACCCCTTTGCCCCCGATTAATCACTGAGACTGGGAGACAACAGAGACTGTGCAAGGGAGGACAGCTTCTCCTCACCTCATGATGAAAATGGCTCAGTAGACTGTGACCCTTGTCTCTAGAAAGAGAAGGGTTATGTGGAAGGTCACATCTAGCCTCTGAGGCTAGCGAAATCTGCCAGGAAACGCGGGACCCACGGAGGCAGGGACAGAGCTTTTTCACACAAGAGATAGTCAAGATAGCTGCTATGGCAGGGCGGCTTGTACCAACCTGGGAAGCAACTGGTGCCTGCCACTGGACATGAGGTTCTGATCCTGTCTGGCAATCCCTCTGTCCTTTGGCAATCGTAGTCCCTACTTGTGACCCACCTGGTCACTGTGCTGCCAACTAAGAAGAGTGAAGCAACTTGCAGCATTTCCCATTGCGTTGTTTATTGGCTGACTGAAGGGTTGACGAAGATAAAAGCATCCCAAGTCCTGGAATGTCTGCAGACAATGGATCTGTATGACCTGACGCTCCCCCGTGCCCTCACCCCATCTCCCCTCTGCCATCCACTCCACTTCTGAGACACATCGCCTGGATCAGCCCCCAGGTCCTCTCGCCTCGGGCACAGCCCAGCAGCAGTGGCTCCCGGGAGAGCTTGCAGTGAGCTGCTATGAACTCAACTACCCATAGTGGAAATTTCTTCCTGAGATTAAGATCACAGAGTCAGAGCGATGTAGGGCTGGATGGGCCCTCGAGAAGTCATCAAGTCCAGCCCCCGGTGCTGAGGCAGGACCAAGTCAACCTAGACCCATCCTGACAGGTGTTTGTCCAACCTGCTCTTCAGAAACACCAATGATGGGAACGCCACAAGCTCTCCTGGAAGCCTATTCCAGAGCTTAACTACCCCTATAGCTAGAAAGTTTTTCCTACTATCGAACCTAAATCTCCCTTGCCACAGCTCATGTCCATTATTGCTTGTCCTACCTGCAGTGGACATGGAGAACAACTGATCACAAGTCCTCTTGAAACAGCCCTTAATAGATTGTTTACACCCTGAAGCATGGGAGTTTCTAGCTGCTTCCCAGAAGTTTGGGTATTATTCCACTTTACTATGGTCACCGGTTCTCATTATCCTGCTAAGATCTTAGCTCCTTTGTAATATCCAGTGGCAAGGAGTTCCACCAGCTAGGATCACCTGGGTATCAATTCCCTGCTGTTGCAGGAGCCTCAGGCATTGGTGCATCTCAGACCCTCCTATTCTCTGCCTGTGGCACACAATAGTTTGCTCTCCGGAGGGGCTGTAATACTTTGGTCTGTTCTGGTTGCTGAGGTGGTGCTTAGTGGCCTGTGAGATGCAGGAGGTCAGATTAGATGATCTTGGGGTCCCATCTGGCCTTAAATTCTATGGTCAGGTGTACACTGCAAAGTTTTGCTGGCATAGCAATCAGAGGTATGAAAAAAGAAAAACACTCCACAGCCGACATAGCTGAGCACCCCATGTAGACACAGCTATATTGAACACTGTCAGCTTAGCCAAGGTTGTTCAAGGATGTGGCATTCCTATACTGAAAGAAAAACCTCCTTCAGTTAGCATATGCTGCATCTACACTAGGGTACTCTGCTGATAACCCTAACCCTAGCCCTATACGGGGATAGCTGTATCTGCAGAGCCCACGTAGTGTAGACTAGCCCTATGACTCTACACTGCAAAGGAAATCTCGTGAAGCCGACTTTCAGAGCCCAGGTTAATTGACTAGGGCTCATGGGTCTCAGGCTGCAGGGCTAAAAATAGCAGCCTAGACGTCCCCGCTCAGGCTGGAGCCCGGCCTCTGAAACCCGGCAAAAGGGGAAGGACTCAAGTCTGGACTGCAGCCAGAATGGGAAAGTCTAGACTGCTGTTTTTAGCCCCACAGCCCGAGACCCAGAAGCCCAAGTCAATTGATCCACACTCTGAGACTCAGCACAGGTGTGTGTGAGGGGGGTGTCTTTGCAGTGTAGACGTATCCTGTGGCTTTAATTGTATCTTGCATTAAAAAAAATCAAAATGAAAAATTCTGTTTCTTCAGTTCAGAACAACTTTTCATCTCAAAATGTAGGTAATGCAGTATTATAGTAATTAGGGCTGTGAAGCGATTAAAAAAATTAATTGTGATTCATCACACAGTTAAACAATAATAGAATACCATTTATTTAAATATTTTCAGATGTTTTCTACATTTTCAAAATGTATTGAGTTCAATTACAACACAGAATACAAAGTGTACAGTGCTCGCTTTATATTTATTTTTATTACAAGTATTTGCACTGTATAAAACAAAAGAAATAGTATTTTTCAATTCACCTAATACAAGTACTGTAGTGCAATCTCTTTATCATTAAAGTTGAACTTACAAATGTAGAATTATGTACCAAAGAAACATTCAAAAGTAAAACAATGTAAAATTTTAGAGCCTGCAAGTCCACCCAGTCCTACTTCTTGTTCAGCCAATTGCTCAGACAAACAAGTTTCTTTACATTTGCAGGAGATAATGCTGCCCGCTTCTGGTTTACAATGTCATCTGCAAGTGAGAACAGGTGTTCTCATGGCACTGTTGTAGCCGGCATCACAAGATATTTACATGGCAGATGTGCTAAATATTCATATGTCCCTTCATGCTTCAACCATGAATCCAGGGGACATGCGTCCATGCTGATGACGGGTTCTGCTCGATAACGATCCAAAGCAGAGCAGCCCAACGCATGTTCATTTTCATCTTCTGAGTCAGATGCCACCAGCAGAAGGTTGATTTTCATTTTTGGTGGTTCGGGTTCTGTAGTTTCCGCATCAGAGTGTTGCTCTTTTAAGATTTCTGAAAGCATGCTCCACAACCCATCCTGATCAGATTTTGGGAGGCACTTCAGCTTCTTAAACCTTGAGTTGAGTGCTGTAGCTACCTTTAGAAATCTCACATTGGTACCTTCTTTGCGTTTTGTCAAATCTGCAGTGAAAGTGTTCTTAAAACAAATAGCATGTGCTGAGTCTTCATCCAAGATTGCTATAACATGAAATGTATGGCAGAATGCAGGTAAAACGGAACAGGGGACATACAATTCTCCCCCAAGGAGTTCAGTCACAAATTTAATTAATGCATTGTTTTTTTAATGAGCATCATCAGCATGGAAGCATGTCCTCTGGAATGGTGGGCGAAGCATGAAGGGGCATACAAATTTTAGCATATCTGCCACGTA
This sequence comes from Lepidochelys kempii, assembly GCF_965140285.1. NCBI lineage: Eukaryota > Metazoa > Chordata > Testudines > Cheloniidae > Lepidochelys > Lepidochelys kempii. Next base: position 13,931,560 of record NC_136402.1, read on the forward strand.
AATACCTTGAAATGCTGGCTACAAAAGTGCCATGCGAATGCCTGTTCTCACTTTTGGGTGACATTGTAAATAAGAAGCCGGCAGCATTATCTCCTGTAAACATAAACACACCTGTTTGTCTGAGCGATTGGCTGAACAAGAAGTAGGACTGAGTGGACTTGTAAGCTCTGAAGTTTTACATTGTTTTGTTTCTGAGTGCAGTTATGTCACAAAAAAAATCTGCATTTGTAAGCTGCACTTTCACAACAAAGAGATTGCATTATGGTACTCGTCTGAGGTGAATTGAAAAATACTATTTCTTTTATCATTTTTACAGTGCAAATATTTATAATCAAAATAATAGGCACTTTGATTTCAATTACAACATCGAATACAATATATATGAAAATGTAGAAAAATATCCAAAATATTTAATACATTTCAGTTGGTATTCAATTGTTTAACAGTGCAATTAAAACTGCGATTAATCGCGATTGATTTTTTTTAATTGCGATTAACTTTTTTGAGTTAATCACGTGAGTTAACTGCGATTAAGTGACAGCCCTGATACATGCACCTCATGCGCACACACGCACACACCCCCCCATATCCATACACATTCACACACAGAGCAGGGCCTAGCCCCTCCAGCAGGGGGTAGCAGGGACACACACACACACACACACACACACACACACTGAGATCAGGGCCCAGCCCCTCCAGCAGGGGGCAGCAAGGACACACACACACACACGCACACACACAGAGCAGGGTGCAGCCCTTCCAGCAGGGGGCAGCAGGGACACACACACACACACGCACACACACACACACTGAGATCAGGGCCCAGCCCCTCCAGCAGGGGGCAGCAGGGACACACACACACGGCAGAGCGCAACCCCTCCACCAGGGGGTAGCAGGGACAGCGATTGAAGCCCCCTGGCCAGAGCTGCGGGAACACGTGGAGCCCAGTAAGGAGCCTGCGAGCCCCGCCAATCCCCCACCACCACAGCAGCAGCGGGGGTTGCCCCCCTCCCCAGCACCAGCAGGGGTCCCGGTCATGCGCCGTGACCCAGCCCCACTCCCCCCTCCGCCCCCACACCAGTGGGGGTCCTGGCCGCAAACCGTTGCTGCCCCCCCACCCCAGCACCAGTGGGGGTCCTGGGCCACCCCCACACACCACCGGCAGCACCCCCAGACCTCCGCCCCTCATTACCCCCATGCCGAAGTTTTAGTTAGGGATATAAAGTAAAATTCAAGGGCCGTGAATTTTTGTTTACTGCCGGTAACCTGTCCATGACTTTTACTAAAAATACCTGTGACTAAAACGTAGCCTTACTTATATGTCAAAATCAGGTCACCTCTCAAACTTCTCCAAGCAGACTGAGCTCTTTAAGTCTCCCCTGCTCAAATAGCAGAATGGGAGCCCCCAAAATTCATGAGATTGGCTTGAAAAAAAAAATCACAAGATTTGACAAATAATAAACCTTTGGGAGGGGGGGTTTGTTTGTTTGTTTTATACATTTGCCTTCTGGGGTTGGACCTTTCTAGGGTCAGGTTTCACAGGGTTTCTCCGCAACCCAAAGTGCTAGAAAACGAGTTACCTTTTTTTTTTTTAATAAAAGTGCAGATTCTTACCAAAATACCATGGCTCCAAGAGCTGGAGACGTCAAGAAACAACACAAAATATCATCCGACAAAGTCACGCGAGACAGTCGAGGAGGGTTTGCACCCGATCCGGACAGGAAGTGAAAGTGAAAGTGGAAGTTCGGAGGCAGGTGGCAGTGGCAGTGGATTCCCGTGGCTGGGATTTTGGCCTGCACGCCGGAGTGTAACATCCCTGCTCTTGCAAAGAGTGCGGTGGGGAGGCGCTCTCAGTCACATGGGCAGAGCTGGAGGGGGACCTCCGTGTCCCAGGTCAAGAAGAAGGGGAACATCTTCTCGGAGAAGGGGTAGTTGAAGGTGAAGATGTGCTCCCCGGCGTCGTTGTTGTAGAAGGAGAGTTTTCCAAGGATGAAGTCTAGATGCACCTTGATCCTGCGCAGAGGCTCCCGTAGGAAAAGCGTCGTCTTAGGGGTGCTGAGCGCCTTGTACTCCCCATGGTTCAGCTCCAGCCCCCAGAACCCCTGCTCAGCCGTTATATAGAGATACACGTTCCTCTTCACTGACTCCCGGACGGCGCCGACGATCCAGCCTTTCCCGGCACCCACCTCCACTGCCCAGTCCAGCCGCCCCCCAGAGATGCCCGGGGTGCCCAGCACACAGGGCTGAAAATAAAAACGCTCTGAGCTGCAGGGAAGGTTCTGAGCGCAGTCCCCGAGTCGCACACTTTTCTGGTCTTGGGAGATCAGCAGCGTGCGGAACGCCGTGTTGGGATCCAGCTTCACCTCCACTGGGGAGAGAGAAGCAGAGAGTTAGGGTGAGATCTCGGCATGCAGCACCACGGCCGTTGCGAAATCTCAACGTGCCCTGGGCTGGTGGCATCGGACTGTCACTGACCTTTCTTCTTGCTTCCGAAAAATTGATCGTACATCTCTGAGTCCAGCTTCTCCTGCTGGTCATTCTCGTCGTCCTCGCTCGCGCCAGCCGGCTCTGGCATCTGACGGAAAACTACGAGACACACGAGAGAAATAATTACCCATGGGCGAAACTGCCGCCGAAAGGGACAAACGGAGGCAGGCTGTCAGGAGGTCAGGCTACATACTCCCGGGGTCAGCCCCATTGTAGATACATCACTTCCCACTAGGGGGTGCTCTAATGAGGACAGGCAATCTCTACAGAGGGAGGAATCAAACCCTGAATGTTGTATTGTCTTCTCCCTCTCTCGTTTTATACGTGAACAGTGAACTACACCTACTGCTAGCATTGGCAGCATTCGATTTTTATGGGTTTATAATTTCGAGGGATAAATAGCGACGTTTATTTTGAAGCTTTTTTTTCTATTTTATCGACTGAAATATTCACAGGTGCTGGAAATTTCGGGTTTTAAGCATTTCGTTCTATTTTGATCAACCGACATTTTCATAGTTCTGCCACATTACGGGTTTTAAGCCTCTCTTTTTTCTGTTTTTATGGATTTAAATTTTTCAGAGTTGCAGGAAATCCTTTTTGGGGGGGAAAAGGGGAGTCAGACCATACAGTAACTCCTCACTTAAAGTTGTCCCCGTTAATGTTGTTACGTTGCTGATCAATTAGAGACCAGGCTCGTTTAAAGTTGCGCCATGCTCCCTTATAACGTTGTTTGGCAGCCGCCTGCTTTGTCCACTGCTTGCAGGAAGAGCAGCCCGCGGCAGCGAGCTGGTGGGGGCTTGGAACCAGCATGGGCCGGCAGCCCCCCATCAGCTCCCCGCTCCCTAAGTTCCCTGTGCAGCAGCCGCCAGTTCTGGGCGCTAGCCACTAGGCCACCCTTGTTAGACGGGGGAAAACTGAGGCATGCCAGGGGATGACCCTCCCCCCCATTTACCAGAAAGCTCCAGCAAGAAATGAGTCAGACCACTGGGGGAAACGAGGCGGGATCTCTTCTATCAATTGCCGGCAGTTCAGCTGTCCCTCCCCCACTGCCATGTGCTGCTCCTGCCCTCCACCTTGGAGCTGCTCCCAGTAGTCTCCTGCTTGCTGTGCAGTGGGGGGAGGGTGGGAAGAGGGGTGCTGATGTCAGGGTATCCCCCTCCACCTGCTCCTGTACCCCATCTCCACAGAGCGGGAGGGACAGGACAGGGCTCAGGATGGAGGGAGCTTGCTGGCAGCAGCTGCTGTCTCAGCTTGCTGGTCTACTTACAAAGGCAGCGTATTTAGAGTGAGGTCAGTGTACTTAAAGGGGCAGCGTGTGTCTCTCTCTCACACACACACAGGGTGTGTTTCTGTCTCTCTCTGCCATGCTGTGTCTCCTCCCTCCATTCGTGCTGCCTTGTAGGGTGTGAGGCTACATTAACAACAGTGTGTTAATGCTTGAGGGCTCAGCCGAGTGCGAGTTCATCATTTAGCAGCAAGGCATTCCCTGGGAAATATCCCACCCTCTGACTTCACCACCTCAACCAAGCTTCACCATCATCATCGCTGTGCACAGTATTAAATTATTTGTTTAAAACTTATGTGTGTGTGTGTGTGTGTGTGTGCGCGCGCGTGTCTTTTGTCTGGCAAAAAAAATTTCCCTGGAACCTAACCCTCCCTATTTACATTCATTCTTATGGGGAAATTGGATTCGCTTAACATCGTTTCGCTTAAAGTAGCATTTTTCAGGAACATAACTGCAATGTTAAGCGAGGCGTTACTGTAATTACCTAGTGGCAGGAGATGCTGAGATTCCAAAAGTTAAAGTTTTATAGCCAAATTATCCACATCCCACGTCAAAATGCACAAAGTAAATACCCTTAAATCAAACTCTAATAAGGTCTCAAGCCGCATTTTTCTTACTTTCTTTTTAAAATTCGATTAATGTCGATGGGAACATTTTTTCGTTGGTCCCTGTGTGCGCAGTGAAATCGACGTATTATCATCAGGGATATTTTTTCATCGGTTCCTGTGTGCACGGTGAAATCAACATTTACCGACATTTCGCAATAAAAATCTCACCCTTCCAAGCCAATCTCTAGACTGGGTCCCAGATGCCGATCCACATGCACAGCTTTAACTTAGGGTACGCCTTGAAACCAATGTGAACGGCAGAGAGGACATCCTGAGGCTGTGCCTACGCTAGAAAGGTGTCACGGGGTGACACTGGTCCTTTAAGACAGAGGAGGTCAGTGCACCTGTGACTGGTCAATTGGCCCCCAAATGGGCGTAAAACCGGTTACCTGGGCCCTAGAGGGAAGAGCCTGGATGGGAGCTGGAATTGTTGGTGAGAACGGACCAAAGCTGGCGAGCCCTTGAGGGTGGCCTCTAGAGAGACGTGAGGTGCTGTGATTGACTCTCGAGTGAGTGACCTGGAGATGAAATCCCCAAAGAGAGCAAACACGGATCTGATGTTCACCATCGGCACCGGCGATTGATTTTGCTCCAAGGCTTTGGGGGAATTACTGCACCGGTGCCTGGCAATAAATGATGCCCAGAGGTGGGCTTTGTATCGGATGCTGTTCCTTTGTAAGGGTGGAAGAAAGGGGAAACTGAGGCAAGGCGCCTCGGCCGTGCCGTGGCCCAACGCAGGAGGGTGCCCCTGGCTGGGCTGCACTGCCACGGGCATTGGCATAGCAGCAAAGCATCTCTAGCGTGTAGATTCCAGGGCCTGAAGGAATCTTTGTGATCATCTAACCCAGTGGCTCTCAGCCATTCCAGACGACGGGACCCCTCTCAGGAGTCTGATTTGTCCGGCACGCCTCCAAGTTTCACCTGACTTAAAAAACAACTTGCTTACAAAAATCAGGCCTAAAAATACCAAAATGTCACAGCCACACTAGTACTGACAAATTGCTGCCTTTCTCGTTTTTACCATATAATATAATATAAATGGATTGGAATAAACATATTGTACTTACATTTCAGTGTAGAGTCTATAGAGAAGTATAAACAAGTCATTGTCTGCATGAAATTTCGGTTTGTCCTGACTTCCCTAGTGCTTTTTATGTAGCCTGTTGTAGAACTAGGCAAATATCTAGATGAGTTGATGTACCCCCTGGAAGACCACTGCATACCCCCGGGGGTACATGTACCCCTGGTCAAGGACCACTGGTCTAGCCTGACCTCTGTATGACATGGGGCCAGAGAACCGCCCCGAAATAATCCCTAGAGCAGAGAAAAAACAGCCAATCTCGATATAAAAATGATCAGGGATGGAGAATCCACCATGAGCCATGCTGAATTGTCCCAGTGATTACTTACTCTCACCATTAAACATTTACACTTTCTTTACTGTCTGAATGTGTCTAGCTTCAACGCCCAGCCATTGGACGAGGTCGTTAGACCTTCCTCTGATAGACCGAAGAGCCCATTATGAAATATTTGTCCCCCAGGTAGATACTTATAGACTGGGATCAAGCCCCCCCGAACCTTCTCTTGGTTAAACTAACTAGATCCAGTTCCTGGAGTTTGTCACTGTAAGGCAGGTTTTCTAATCCTTTAATCTTCTCTGACCCCTCTGCAATGTACCCACATTCTTCCTGCGAGAAAGGGGCAGGTGCTTAGGCATTTGGCCTGGCATTTGGAAACTCTGGGTTTGATCTGCTGCTTCGTCACAGATGCCCCAGGCGACCTGGGACAAGCCGCTTGCACCTGGCCTACCCGTCAAACGCATCCTGGCGTAGCTGCCAGGGGAAAACAACTGCTGCCGTGATCAACAGAGCCAGGCCAGCAAAGCCCCCAGTGCTTACAGCCAAAAGCATCTGGCCTAGCTGCAAAATGAGATCAACCCCACCGCGTTTTTTGAACGGTGAAAATGTCACGCCCCGAGAGCCAGAGATGGGTCGACCTCATCCCCCACGTCACTGCAGCTGGGTCGACAGATTCCTCCATCACCCTTGCTATTGCCTCTCAGAGAGAGGACGGGAAAACCCCTTCCACCGATGTAGGAGGTATTTATACCCCAGCCCTAGCAGTGAGACAGACCGGCCGCAGCATCTACATAAGGCTCAGTAGCAGAGATGTAGCTGCAGCCTCTCCGTGCCTTAGTGCTTTCCATCCACAGAGACAAAGCACTTTAGAGGGAATGCCAGCATCTCTACCAGCCATTTTTCAGATGGGGAAACTGAGGCACGGAGAGGGGGCCGGGCTGTGATTTGTCTGGGATCACCCAGCAGCGGAGCTGGGAATGGAACCCTGGTCTGCTGAGTGCCAGATCTGGGCGCTAGCCTCTAGGCCACCCTTGTTGGACTGGGGGAAACTGAGGCACGACAGGGGGATCAAAAAGTTCCAGCAAGGAATGAGTCAGACCATAGAGGAAAATGAGGGGGGATCTCCTCCATCTACTCACTCTTCGGCATGTCCTTTTGGATCCTTAGCGACAGATCCTTCCGGTTAATACCATCCAATATCTTCACTGCCATCTGCAGAGCCTTGGACTCCTGGTAAACCTGGACCATGGCCCAAGCTATGTCCATGGCTTCAGCCACCTCCGTCTTGGAGCGGGGGATTCGCTTGTAGCCGTCTTCCAGGGGATAGTTCTCCAGGTGAAACTTGAACATCTGGAACTCTCTTGATTCTAGATCGTTCAAATACTTGACAAGCTTGCAGGACGCGCACTGTGCCATGTCTACCCTGGGTCGGCGTCCCAGATCCCGGCAGGAAAGCAGTCCTGTGCAGAGGTTAATACAAATAACTACTGCTGTCCATCTGCCTGTCTCAAAGTCCTTTACGAAGGAGGGCAGTATTAATAGTGCCATTTTATCGATTGGGAAACTGAGGCACATAAAGGGGGAAGTGACTTGCACAAGGTCAGGATAGAACTCAGGAGTCCAGACTCCTAGCCCAATCTAGCCACTAGCCCCCACTCCCCTCCCAGAACCAGGGATAGAACCCAGGAGTCCTGATGGCCCTTAGACATGGCCTAGCTCCACCCACGGCCTAGCTCCACCCACTGCAGCCTGGGGGTCAGTTACCAAGTGGCTGCTGGTTGTATACCAAGCTAGAGCTGGCTGGAAATTTGGCTGGGAAATGCTGATTTTGTCACCATCAAAATATTTTGAACAACGGGTTGTGTTTTGGCCAAACGGCCCGCGGTGCCTAACCCCCCTGGAAACCAATGGGAGTTGGGCATCCCAGCGTCTACAGCCAACCCACTAGATTTTAGGCACCTCCATCCCTTTACAAATCAGTCCCTTGGCGGTAATAAAACCCCCGCAGCTGAGCTGTGCCAGTGGCCTCAGGCTCACGAGGCTTGGGCTGCGGGGCGAGAACATGGCCGCGTAGCCATTCCAGCTCGGGAGGGAGCCAGGGCTCTGGGACCGTCCCACCTTCACAGGTGTTGCGAGGATCAATAAATCCCCAGAGGTGCTCAGACAGTGGCTACAGACCCGAACTGGGATGCAGAACACCTGGGTCCTCTGCCTGGCTCTGCTGATAGGGGACTTTGGACGAGTCACTTCCTCCCACCATGCCTCAGTTTCCCCATCTGTGTCATGGGGTTAACAATCCCGATTTCCTTTTCAGAGCACTTCAAGAGCTGCTAACAAGAAGACCCAGGGGCTATAGGGTGTTATTAAGCACCTGACACAGACACAATCCCACATCCCGCCCCCACCCCCACCGCGCACCACACACACCCCATGGCAGAACTGGGACGGGACCCCAAATCTGGGCTCCTCGTTGTGCGTCCCTGCAGCTGCCCCATGCCGGTCCTTTGCCTCCATTTCATCACCACCCCCTGCTTTGGGCACAGAGAGCTTGAACTGCTTGAACCTGGCTTGAACCGCCAGGCCCCCGATGCCCCCTTGGGTCAGCACCCGGGCTCCAGCCACTTGGCTGCTGAGAATTGGTGTCACCCCCATGGGGAAGTCAGAAGGTAGCTGAGAGCTCCCAGGCCCAGCTGCTGCGGCTCTCTGTCCCCTGCCTGCCTGCTCCCCCGAAGAGCCCAGGGGTGGCTGTGGGGGGGGAGCAGTAGAGGGAGGGATGGGGGAGCAGGAGTCAGAGAAGATGGGGGGTTATCAGGAGGGGAGGGGTGGAGAGGAAGAAGGTCTCAGGGGGGAAGGGAGGAAGAGGGGAGTCAGATAGGGATCAGGAGGGGAGGGCTGGAGAGGAAGAGGGTCTCGGGAGAAGGGACGGAAGAGGGGGAAGGGAACAGGAGAAGAAGAGGAGGTGGGGGGAGGAAGAGGTGGCAGGAGAGGAAGACGGAGGTGGGGGGAGGTCAGAGGGGGAAGCAGACGGGAGAGGACCAGGAGGGCAGATGAGAAGAGAAGGGGCTCAGGGGAGAGGAGGGGAGGGGACGGGGGCAGCACTTCATTCATGGTGAAGAGCTGCCGCAATATTTTTACTTTCATAACTGACGGGCCAAGCCCAGAGGGGCCGGGGCTAGGAAGTGACAAGCCCAGAGGGGCCAGGGCTCAGCCCTGGCCCAAATTAAGCCCTGGAGGGGGGACAGGAGAGAGTGGGGGGGCAGGAGGGAGGAGAAGGCGCCTGAGCATGCAGGTTGAGGGGAGCCACCCCCGATCCCGGAGCATTGCCCCGGCCCCACTCACCGGCTGGCAGTAAAAGCGAAAGTGCTTGCAGGGGAGGGAGGAGGGACAAAGGCCACCCCAGCCCCCACCCTCTGCACGAGTCCAGCCCTCCTTTAGCCCAGGGCTGCTGTGCGGAGCATCCACACAGCAGGCAGGGGTAGGCCAGAGCCAGCCCCTCTGCATGTGGAGGCTCATGGGGGAGCTGGGCAGGGAGGGGGAGCTGGGCAGAGGGTGGCACAGGGAACATGGGGGGAAAGGGGGGATACAGGGCAATAGCAATCTGGCTTTTCCCTGTGGATCAGGCCTCTGCTTTGATTCTGTCGCCTGGGAGGGGTCCCAGCCCCCCCAGCCCAGCCCTCTTCCTCCACCCCCCATTTCCCCATTGCCCGCCATGTCCCCCATTCCCCTGGAATCCCTGCTGCCCCCACATGCCCCCACCTCATCCCCCAGCCCCCATCTCCTCCTGACCCCAGCCCTTGCCATACTGACCCCTGTCCTTCCCCCATTCCCCCTGGCATGCCGATCCAAGGCAGTAGGGGAGCAGACAGGGCCTGTCCTCACCTGACACCCCCAGTGAGCAGGGCCTTCCCCAGCTCCTGCTCAACCCCCCATACCCTGAACCAGCCCCGCTGTGGGGGCTGGAACAGCACCCTCCCCCCCAGGCTCTCCCCATCTGTAATGACCGCAGAGCAGTGGGAACTCAGGGCAATTCACCCCATAGTGCAAAGAGGGACACTGAGGCAGAGATAGCAGAAGGGCCTGGCACAGCAGCGAATAGAACTCAGGAGTCCTGAGCACCAGACTTTAGCCGCTAGGCCATGCTGCCCCCTGGATGGCAGCTAAAAATGGCTCAAAGATGAGAAGTCCCAGTGCCCGCCAGAGCGCTCGGTCCCTCTCCGTGTCTCAGCCAGTGAGGGGCCCGTTGTCCGCCCTCCGTGCGGCTCAAGGAGATGCCAGAGCCACCTCAACACCCACCCTAGCCCCAGCTCTGCTGGATGCCCAGAGGGTGCCCTGAGGCATAATCCCACTCCCTGCCTCAGTTTCCCCATCTGTCAAAAGGGCATCACCAGCCCACCTCCTTTGCAAAGCACTCGGGGAATCTCAGGACAAACAGGGCAGCACCATGGGAGCACCCGCTAGAGGGACAGAACCCAGGAGTCCTGGGCTGGGCTCTAGCTGCTGGGGGACACCACCCTGTGTCTTGGGGTGGGGTCGGGAGGAAAAGAAATTGGATGTTCAAGGGCTAAGGTTTGGTTCTCCCCAGAGCCTGGAGTGGGCTGGTGACATCACAGTCCCAGGCAGGGGATTGACGGGGGGAACAGATTGATTGATTGATTGATTGATTGATTGATTGGCAGCTCACCCAGAACTGCGAGATTTCAGGCCCGAGATGGGGTGGATGGATGGATGGACGGGCAGACAGATGGACGGGTGGATGGATTCACTGCTCACATCTGGAGAACAGCAGCTCTCCAACACTAGCTCTTGAAATCAAATTGAGGAAGACCTTTCCTTGGGCAAAACCCTGACAGGCGCCTGGTGTGGGGGGCCAGTGGATTTGTGACCCCCCCCCCGGCTATGAGCGGTCCCGGGTTCACAACGGCGCCAGTGCCCTGGAGCCAGGCCCAGGCTCAGAAGGGGCCCCGGCCTGCTCCGCTTGCTCTGCGCCCCGAGACCCCGTCAGCCCCCTGGCCCCAGCCGCCAGATCCCCTCTGCCCCCCGGCTGGACCCCAGTGCACCCCCGGCTCCGGGCAGTCTCTGTTTCCCACCACCTGGGGGGCCCCCCTCTCCCCCCGACACTGAGCCACCCGGGACTGGGGCAGGAGCCCCGCCAGTCTCAGCCAGTTGATGGGGGCGCAGTGTGGGGGCCTTGGCTGGACCCCTCCAGGCAAGTGGGTCCTGAGGGAGCCTGGCCGGAGCAGGCCCTGGTCTGGCTGATCGCGCCACTCCCGAGGGGCCGGAGCGATTCCCGGCCCCGGGACCAGCCCTGGCTGCGCTGCCGGCTCAGCCCAGCAGACAGTCGCCTCCCAGCAGGGCCGGTGACTGCGGCCGGGAGCCAGGGCATGGGGGAAGGGGTCTGGGGGGTGCTGGGCTGTGAGGGGGCGGGGTAGATGGTGTGTTGGGGCACATGGGAGTGCGGGTTCTGTGGGGGGTGCTGGGCAGTTGTAGTGGGACGGTGGGCAGGGGCGATGTTGTGCAGGGTGCTGTGCATTTGTGGCAGGGTCTGGTGGGGGGCGCTGGGCGTAGCGGGTCCAGGGGCCTCTGGCCATAGGAAGTCGAGGGTGGGGGTTGTGTTGGGTGGGGGGGCCGTGTGGCAGGGCATGGGCCTGCCCCCGAGGGGAAGCACAGAGGATTGATTGAGTGTGCATCTGGCAACTGCCGGTTTGTAAATAGTGCCGTCACACTGGGCTGGGCGGAACGGGGCCGCCCCTGCCATGCCGTTCCCCATTGCCCCTGGCTGGCCCCTCACTCTGGGGACCGTCCCTCCCCCATACCATGCTCCATTGCCTCCATGGGGGCCCACAAATATGTTTGGAGCCGGGCCCACAAAAGGTTAATCCGGCCGTGGATATGAGCAAATAACCCCGCGGAGAAGGAGACGCGGTTGAAGCAAACCCAACAAGGCCCTTTGCAAGGTAAGAGAGGGCGTTTTGGCAGTGAGATTTGGCCACCCGCGGTGGGAAAGTTCCTGCATGTTAACGCCAAAAAAAAACCTACCAGGAAAAGGGCAAAACGCCCTGGCTCGAATGCCAACAGTCCCGGGTCATGGAGCCACAGATCCAGAGCTCAGGGAGGCCCCTTGCTGACTGCATCCCTAGGGGAAGCCATGTGGCTTCTCCGCCTCCTTGGACTGAACTTTGGAGCCACCAGCCTCCCTGCTTCACCCGCTGAGTCCTGTCAGCGGGTCCCCCTGAGATGGGCACCGGAGGGACAGGTGTACCCCCACAGGGAGCCGTGTGCACCCCCAAATCCAGCCGCTGCAGTGACCCTCCGCCAGAAGGGCAAAGACAGTCGGGTTTCTCAGCTGGCTGGAACACAGCATAGAACGTCCTTGGTTAACGCAGAGGCCAGAAAGTTACAGCCCGGTCCATCTTCACCCCCTTTTGTCCCAGTTCATCTTCCAGCCACCCCACATGCAACAGCCCCCACCTGGCCCCTCCTCAGTCCTTTGGTCTTCCCTGGCAAACCCGGCCAGCTTCCTGCACCGGGACGGGCCAGCCTTGGTCCTTAGTTGCTAGGTACCAAATGTCCAGGCAGTCGGCCTGACCTTTGTCTTCACGGACCCTCCATGGCAATGGGTCCCAGGCCCCAGCCATCCAGGAGTCCAGCACACCTGGGTCTCAGGGTCTCTGCAGAGAGTAACCAACCTTTTCCCACCACCTAGTTAATGCCGCATACAGGGGAAACTGAGGCAGACAGGCTATTCATACAAAATATTACAGGAAGTCCCCACTTCATCACCTCCCTTCCCTCCTGCATGGATCCAGCTGGATTCTCTGTCAGGTTCTTCAGGTGCGGGCAGGGGGGGGGGTGTACATATATCCCATCAGTCCCGGCAGTGCTCCCCCTATGCTCCCCTTTTAGCAAGTCTTTGTGTGACCATGAGCAACTTACCTGGCTGCAGATCCCCAAAGGGAATTAGGCACCTGGATTGCATGGAAATCATCCATCGTCCATCCGTTCTCGTCCGTTCTCATCCATCCTCCCTGTGGAAGGAAAAGGCCTAGGTAGGGAGCGTCGAATCGTGGAAGTCAACGAATGGCTACGCAGGTGGTGTCGGAGAGAAGGCTTTGGTTTCTTTGACCATGGGATGGTGTTCCATGAAGGAGGAGTGCTGGGCAGAGATGGGCTCCATCTTACGAAGAGAGGGAAGAGCATCTTTGCCAGCAGGCTGGCTAACCTAGTGCTTTTCTTGACCTAGTGCTTTTCTTAACCTGGCGCTTTTCTTGACCTGCTGCTCACAAACCGGGTAGAATTAGTGGGGGAAGCAAAAGTGGATGGGAATCTGGGAGGCAGTGACCATGAGTTGGTTGAGTTCAGGATCCTGACGCAGGGAAGAAAGGTAAGCAGCAGGATATGGACCCTGGACTTCAGGAAAGCAGACTTCAACTCCCTCATGGAACGGATGGCCAGGATCCCCTGGGGGACTAACTTGAAGGGGAAAGGAGTCCAGGAGAGCTGGCTGTATTTCAAGGAATCCCTGTTGAGGTTACAGGGACAAACCATCCCAATGAGTCGAAAGAATAGTAAATATGGCAGGCGACCAGCTTGGCTTAATGGTGAAATCCTAGCGGATCTTAAACATAAAAAAGAAGCTTACAAGAAGTGGAAGGTTGGACATATGACCAGGGAAGAGTATAAAAATATTGCTTGGGCATGTAGGAATGTTATCAGGAGGGCCAAATCGTACCTGGAGCTGCAGCTAGCCAGAGATGTCAAGAGTAACAAGAAGGGTTTCTTTAGGTATGTTGGCAACAAGAAGAAAGCCAAGGAATGTGTGAGCCCCTTACTGAATGAGGGAGGCAACCTAGTGACAGAGGATGTGGAAAAAGCTAATGTACTCAATGCTTTTTTTGCCTCTGTTTTCACTAACAAGGTCAGCTCCCAGACTGCTGCGCTGGGCATCACAAAATGGGGAAGAGATGGCCAGCCCTCTGTGGAGATAGAGGTGGTTAGGGACTATTTAGAAAAGCTGGACGTGCACAAGTCCATGGGGCCGGACGAGTTGCATCCGAGAGTGCTGAAGGAATTGGCGGCTGTGATTGCAGAGCCATTGGCCATTATCTTTGAAAACTCGTGGCGAACCGGGGAAGTCCCGGATGACTGGAAAAAGGCTAATGTAGTGCCAATCTTTAAAAAAGGGAAGAAGGAGGATCCTGGGAACTACAGGCCAGTCAGCCTCACCTCAGTCCCTGGAAAAATCATGGAGCAGGTCCTCAAAGAATCAATCCTGAAGTACTTACATGAGAGGAAAGTGATCAGGAACAGCCAGCATGGATTCACCAAGGGAAGGTCATGCCTGACTAATCTAATCGCCTTTTATGATGAGATTACTGGTTCTGTGGATGAAGGGAAAGCAGTGGATGTATTGTTTCTTGACTTTAGCAAAGCTTTTGACACGGTCTCCCACAGTATTCTTGTCAGCAAGTTAAGGAAGTATGGGCTGGATGAATGCACTATAAGGTGGGTAGAAAGCTGGCTAGATTGTCGGGCTCAACGGGTAGTGATCAATGGCTCCATGTCTAGTTGGCAGCCGGTATCAAGTGGAGTGCCCCAAGGGTCGGTCCTGGGGCCGGTTTTGTTCAATATCTTCATAAATGATCTAGAGGATGGTTTGGATTGCACTCTCAGCAAATTTGCGGATGATACTAAACTGGGAGGAGTGGTAGATACGCTGGAGGGGAGGGATAGGATACAGAAGGACCTAGACAAATTGGAGGATTGGGCCAAAAGAATTCTGATGAGGTTCAATAAGGATAAGTGCAGGGTCCTGCACTTAGGACGGAAGAACCCAATGCACAGCTACAGACTAGGGACCGAATGGCTAGGCAGCAGTTCTGCGGAAAAGGACCTAGGGGTGACAGTGGACGAGAAGCTGGATATGAGTCAGCAGGTTGCCCTTAAAAAGAAAAGGAGTACTTGTGGCACCTTAGAGACTAACCAATTTATTTGAGCATGAGCTTTCGTGAGCTACAGCTCACTTCATCAGATGTTGTTGCCCTTGTTGCCAAGAAGGCCAATGGCATTTTGGGATGTATAAGTAGGGGCATAGCGAGCAGATCAAGGGACGTGATCGTCCCCCTCTATTCGACATTGGTGAGGCCTCATCTGGAGTACTGTGTCCAGTTTTGGGCCCCACACTACAAGAAGGATGTGGATAAATTGGAGAGAGTCCAACGAAGGGCAACAAAAATTATTAGGGGTCTGGAACACATCACTTATGAGGAGAGGCTGAGGGAACTGGGATTGTTTAGTCTGCAGAAGAGAAGAATGAGGGGGGATTTGATAGCTGCTTTCAACTACCTGAGAGGTGATTCCAGAGAGCTACTTGCATCACAGCAGCCCCCACAGTAGATTTGCCCACTCCAAATTGATTCCCAACTGACCGGTAGCTGTCTGGCGTTGCAAGCTTCCACAGGGCTATCGCCACTCGCTTCTCAACTGTGAGGGCTGCTCTCATCTTGGTATTCATGTGCCTCAGGGCAGGGGAAAGCAAGTCACAAAGTTCCATGAAAGTGCCCTTACGCATGCGAAAGTTTCGCAGCCACTGGGAATCGTCCCAGACTGCAACACTATACGGTCCCACAAGTCTGTGCTTGTTTCCCGAGCCCAGAATCGGCGTTCCACAGCATGAACCTGCCCCATTAGCACCATGATGCATGCATTGGCAGGGCCCATGCTTTCAGAGAAATCTGTGTCCATGTCCTGATCACTCACGTGACCGCGCTGACGTCGCCTCCTCGCCCGGTATCGCTTTGCCAGGTTCTGGTGCTGCATATACTGCTGGATAATGTGTGTGGTGTTTAATGTGCTCCTAATTGCCAAAGTGAGCTGAGCGGCCTCCATGCTTGCCTTGGTATGGCGTCCGCACAGAAAAAAGGCACGGAACGATTGTCTGCCGTTGCTCTGACGGAGGGAGGGGCGACTGACGACACGGCTTACAGGGTTGGCTTCAGGGAGCTAAAATCAACAAAGGGGGTGGCTTTACATCAAGGAGTATTTCAGGCAGGACTTCACGGAGGGTTCCAATAAGAAATGGTGCACCTAAGTTATCGTTCTTATTGGAACAAGGAGGTTAGCCTGGCCTCTGATTGATACATGGCTAGATTTACCTCGCTGCACCTTCTCTGTGAGTGACTGCAGTGTGACCTAGAGGAATGAGTCCCCTAGACAGGGGAGGAGGCAAATGAGTACAAAACAAATCTGGTCTATTTCTTGTTTTGACCCACTCCATCTATCTTTTACATCTTTGGCTGGCAGCAGACGGTGCAGAAGGACTGCATGCCATCCACATCTCATGGCTGCTCGGCAGAAGATGGTACAGTACGACTGCTAGCCATCCTCATCTCTTGCCTGCCTGGCAGAAGATGGTACAGTACGACTGCTAGCAGTCCGTATCGCCTGCCCGCTCACCATAAGACGGTTCAATAGGACTGACTGCAGGACTAAAGAGAATGACCTGGTCAAGTCACTCCAAATTTAGTCCCTGCACCCATGTCTGCCCAGGCGCTCCCAGCCGACGTGGCCAGGAGCACCTCGGACACGACGAGGACGACTACCAGTCGTATTGCACCATCTGCTGCCAGAAGGCAATGGGTTGCTGCTACTGTGCAGCAAAGCCGTACCGCGTCTGCCAGCACCCAGGAGACATAGGGTGATGGTTACCTGAGCGGGCTCCATGCTTGCCGTGGTATGGCGTCTGCACAGGTAACTCAGGAAAAAAGGCGCGAAATGATTGTCTGCCCTTGCTTTCACGGAGGGAGGGAGGGAACGGGGGCCTGACGATACGTACCCAGAACCACCCGCGACAATGTTTTAGCCCTATCAGAGTGCTCCATTGTGACTGCTCTGGACAGCACTCTCAGATGCCCGATTGTTTGCCATTGCTCTGACGCCAGGAGGGGCGACTGAGGACACGGCTTACAGGGTTGGCTTCAGGGAGCTAAAATCAACAAAGGGGGTGTCTTTACATCTAAGAGTATTTCAGGCAGGACTTCATGGAGGGCTCCAATAAGAAATGGTGCACCTAAGTTATCGTTCTTATTGGAACAAGAAGGTTAGCCTGGCCTCTGATTGATACATGGCTAGATTTACCTCGCTGCACCTTCTCTGTGAGTGACTGCAGTGTGACCTAGAAGAATGAGTCCCCTAGACAGGGGAGGGGGGGAAGCAAATGAGTACAAAACAAATCTGGTCTATTTCTTGTTTTGACCCACTCCATCTATCTTTTACATCTTTGGCTGGCAGCAGACGGTGCAGAAGGACTGCATGCCATCCACATCTCATGGCTGCTCGGCAGAAGATGGTACAGTACGACTGCTAGCAGTCCGTATCGCCTGCCCGCTCACCATAAGACGGTTCAATAGGACTGACGGCAGGACTAAAGAGAATGACCTGGTCAAGTCACTCCAAATTTAGTCCCTGCGCCCATGTCTGCCCAGGCACTCCCAGCCGACGTGGCCAGGAGCACCTCAGACATGACGATGACGGGTACCAGTAGTACTGTACCGTCTGCTGCCACAAGGCAAGGGGTTGCTGCTACTGTGTAGCAATGCCGTACCGCGTCTGCCAGCACCCAGGAGACATAGGGTGACGGTTACCTGCGCGGGCTCCATGCTTGCCGTGGTATGGCGTCTGCACAGGTAACTCAGGAAAAAAGGCGCGAAACGATTGTCTGCCCTTGCTTTCACGGAGGGAGGGAGGGAACGGGGGCCTGACGATATGTACCCAGAACCACCCGCGACAATGTTTTAGCCCCATCAGGCATTGGGATCTCAACCCAGAATTCCAATGGGCAGCGGAGACTGCGGGAACTGTGGGATAGCTACCCACAGTGCAACGCTCTGGAAGTCGACTCTAGCCTCGGTACTGTGGAAGCGCTCCGCCGAGTTAATGCACTTAATGCACTTAGAGCATTTTCTGTGGGGACACACACACTCGAATATATAAAACCGATTTCTAAAAAACCGACTTCTATAAATTCGACCTTATTCCGTAGTGTAGACATACCCTAAGTGGAGTACTTTGCATTTGTCCTTATTGAATTTCATCCTATTTACTTCAGACCATTTCTCCAGTTTGTCCAGATCATTTTCAATGTTAATCCTATCCTCCAAAGCACTTGCAACCCCTCCCCGCTTGGTATTGTCCGCAAACTTTATAAGTGTACTCTCTATGCTATTATGCAAAGTATCAGAGGGGTAGCCGTGTTAGTCTGTACCCACAAAAACAACGAGGAGTCCGGTGGCATCTTAAAGACTAAAAAATTTACTTCAGAAGTGGGTTTTTTACCCACGAAAGCTTATGCCCAAATAAATGTGTTAGTCTTTAACGTGCCACAGGACTCCTAATTGTTTCTATGCCGTTATCTAAATCATGGAACATTAAATCATTAATAATTAATCATTAAACATTTCCTGCTGTTCACTTGGCTTTGCTCATTGCCTTTGCAGCCTACGGGGGGAACTCAGGGCTTCACGTTTCCTTTTGTCTACAAAACCCAGCTATTTTCCAGCTGCACCAACGCTGGAGACAAGATAGGACATTTCTGGTGCGCCACAACTCACAACTGAGACCGGAATAAGCTGTGGAGCTACTGCCCCGATACCAGCCCCTGATACCAGTATCCAGTCCGCTTCGTATGTTCTCTCTGGGGCAGATCTGACTCGGGTTTTACTTATACAGCTGGGCAAATAACTAGTTTTTGGTTTGCTGATGATTCTGAAAAATCAGAGGGGAAACTTGTCATGGGTTGCCGTTAAAATGATTTTTTTTTAAATTGTCAGTGAATCAAAAACCAGGGGTGGGGGAATCATTTCAGGTGGATCGTGAAAGTTCATTTTTTTTTAAATTGTCATTGCATTGCAAAGTCAGGAAAATGGTTTTGAGTGGATTCCTAAAATGAAATGTCTGAAATTTTCAGTGAGTCAAAAAATTACAAAAACTTTTGTCTCTGGTTATCCAGAAAATGAAATATTTCAGAGTTTTCAATTAATCAACAAAAGATGGGGAACAATGTGTTTTGGGAGGATCCCGGAAACAAACGTGTTGGAAATTTTCCGTGATTTGAAAGATCGGGGGGGAAAACCATTTTGGGTGGATCCTGGAATTGAAATTTTCTTTAAAACTTTTGATGAATTAAAAAATCAGGAAACAAAATTATTTTGAGTGGATCCCAAAAATGATTTTTTTTTAATGTTCATTTAATTAAAAATTTAGGGGGAAAAATCCCTTTGGGTTGAACAGAACATTTCATTTCAATTTTGAACATTTTTTAAACTATCTAAACTTTGGTTTTAATAAAATAGAAGGAAATTTTGAAAGCAGAAGTTGTTTTGAATTGAAGAATTGACTTTTTCTGAAGGTTTTGGTTGTTTTTTTGACATGAACAATCCAACATAACTGACACGCATTCACAATATACTTTGGTTTCACTGAATCTGTACTTTTCGCCAAAAACATTTCATTTGAAAAGTTTCATCCACCTCTATTTACCAAGTTGTCCAGGAGCCTCCGGATCTCCTGTGTGTTCACATCACCTCTCTGCTGTGCCCCTGAGCCAATGAGAAGTTGTGACACTTGGATGCCAATGGGAGTTGGGCAGTGGGTCTCTATCTGATTGGTGGGTGGAAACCTGGCTTTCAGCACACCCCTCCCAGCAGCTGAATGAGCCTCTAAGGATTCCTTCAGGAAAGGTTCAAGGCCAGGGTTTAGGAGCAGCCATAGAATCAGATCCAGAACCGAAGGAGGGACTGACCTCAGTGGGATTTGGGAAGCCAGGTTCCTGTTGGCCCTCCTAGAAGATGCTTTAGCCATGATAATGTCATAGACTCATAGAATCATAGAATATCAGGGTTGGAAGGGACCTCAGGAGGTCATCTAGTCCAACCCCCTGCTCAAAGCAGGACCAATACCCAATTAAATCATCCCAGCCAGGGCTTTGTCAAGCCTGACCTTAAAAACTTCTAAGGAAGGAGATTCTACCACCTCCCTAGGTAACGCAAATCCAGATTAAACGTCGTTCTAGAAGATACTTTAGTGAAACCCAAGTTATTGGGTTCAATACAGAGAGAACTGGTGGCCACTCACTGGCCTGTGTTCCACAGGAGTTCAGACTGTACGATCACAGTGGACACATCTGGCCATGGGATCTATGAATCCATGAAAGCCTACCTGAGATTTCTTGGCTATTCGCAATAGGTGGCCAGGTCATAGTGGGATGCGGGAGCTGTTAGTCCGTGGACAGGTGGGCGTGTTGGCGGAGTCTATAACCACCTCGCTTTGCCTCCCTAGTCCTGGGTGGGAACGCGGCAGGAAAGAGCTGTGCGTTCCCCTTCCTCTACAACAAACAAATGCACCACACCTGCACCAGCAACGGGGAGAGCTCGGGCCACCTGTGGTGCAGCACCACCAGGAATTACGAGGTGGACAAGAAGTGGACTTACTGCTCCACACCAGGTAAGGCAGGGGGAGGAGGAAGCTGAGCCTTGCGGTTAAGGTGTTCGGCTCACCGAGACCTGGTTCAATTCTGTCATAGACTCCTTGGGTGAGTCAGTTAGGAACTGGTTGGTTGGTTTTTTGGTCCCCATCCCCCACCCCTTAGGAAATGCTGAGCAAGCTGAAGTTCATGGGGAGCAGTTCTTAAAACCATCCCCCAAATTGCCCTCGAGCAGAGGGGCTCCTTCTATTGGCTGTTTAGATTGGCAGCGCTTTGAGACAGGGACTCTCGGTCTCTGTCTGTCTGGATAGCGCCTGGCACAACCCCAATCTCAGTGATTCTGTGTCTGGGCAGCACCCGACGTGACAGGGCCCCGATCTCGGTGACTGTGTCTGGGTGGCATTCAGTGCCCTGATCTCAGCAAAAGGGACCCCAGCAAAAGGGATCCCAGATCTCACACTAGTATCTAGAGGCCTTGACTAATGCACGTAATAACCACCGAGGATGTACCCCCAAAACACATCTGGGGTGTGGTTGTGTCTAACCACTTGTGCGTGTATAAACTGGCTAAATGCACTTCCCCACAGACTCACAAACCACCTAACACATTTTGCATATGCAATCCCCAACACCACAGACATTTTTTGCCTGTCCCCTTGGCATCTTTGGCTCGTTAGCCCCATGTTGCAGAAGTGGGGAAACAGAGGCATGGAGCTGGGCTGTGCCTTGCGAAAGGTCACCCAGCAGAGCCAGGCATAGCACCCAAGTCTCTCGTTGCTCTGCCTGGCGCCCCTGTCTATGGGGCCGCGCTCTCTCCCTGAGCCCTAAGCTGCACGGGGAACCACCTAACAAAATGTTTGCTCATGGTCTGATGCTGCCTGCATTTGCTATGCGTTGCCCATGATTCTGGCCAAGGTGTTCACCCGCTGTCAGTGTGTTTGGTCTGCAGACTATGACCGCCCCTTCCACGGAAAGCCCTGTGTCTTTCCCTTCATCGACAAGAAGTTTAAATTCCACACCTGCACCAACCTTGCGGAGGCCAGGGGGAAGTTCTGGTGTTCCAGCACAGACAACTATGACCGGGACCATCAGTGGAGCTACTGCCCTGCCTGAGACAGGTAGGACAGGGCGATGGGATGGCCTCTGTTTATAGGTTTCAAAGTAGCAGCCGTGTTAGTCTGTATTCACAAAAAGAAAAGGAGGACTTGTGGCACCTTAGAGACTAACAAATGTATCTGAGCATAAGCTTTCGTGAGCTACAGCTCACTTCATCGGATGCACATCAGTATAGCATCCCCATCTGGACCAGGGGTGTGTGATCCTGCTTCTTTTGTCTGCTTACACTGGGATCTCTTCCAGGCAGCAACTGTCTGCAGCAGCCGGTGCAAGGGGATCCCGATCTCTGTGACTCTATGTCTGGGCGGCACCTGGCATAATGGGTCCTGATCTCAGCGACTCTGTCCATCCATACATCCCCATACACACCCATCCATACATTCCCATATGCATCCATCCACCCACTCATCCATCCCTATCCACAGTCACCCATCCAACCATCCCCATACACATCCACCAACCACCCAACTATAGAATTATATTGATATAGGGATGGAAGGGACCTCAAAACCCAGCCCCCTCCCCCCGACCCCATGCTGAGGCAGGACCAAATATTCCTAAACCATCCCTGACAGGTGTTTGTCCAACCTCCAATGATGGGGATGCCACAACCTTCCCTAGGTAACCTGCTCCAGAGCCGAACTATCTGTAGAGCTAGCAAGTTTTTCCTAGTATCTAACCTAAATCTCCCTAGCTGCAAACTCAGCCAGTTCCTCCTTGCTATCCCTCGGTGGCCGTGGAGAACAATTGTTCTCCATCCTCTTTCTAGCAACCTTTGGCATATTTGAAGACTGTTATCAGGTCCCCCCTCAGCCTTCTCTTCTCAAAACACAACCTGCCCAATTTTCTCAACCTCCCCTCCTAGGTCAGGGGGTTCTAAATCTCTGAGCATTTTGGTTGCTCTTCTCTGGACTCTCTCCAATTTGCCCACATCTTTTTTCAAGTGCAGTACCCGAAACTGGGCACTGTCCTCCAGCTGAGACCTCACCAATGCCAACTACAGCAGGACAATGTCCTCCCATGTCTGACATACGATGCTCCCATTCATACACCTCAAAATTATATTTGCCTTTTTCACAACCTCACCATGCGGTCGACTTATATTCAATTTGTGATACACCCGAACCCCTAGATCCTTTTCTTCCGTCCCGCTGCCTAGCCAGTGAAGTGGTGCTGAAGGTCTGTCCTTCTGTCCTTTTCAGGTGACAGCCCCAGAGCCGGGAGGAGACAGAATGATGACATTTGAAATTAAATTAAAGGAATGAGCCCCGCTCTGGACAAAGATCGCTTCTGATCAACAGATGCCAGGGGCATAATCACCCTTGAATCCAAATCCAAATGGGCTCATTTCTCTGGTTGATTTTAGTAAATTCAAATAAAGCATCTTTTGAAACACGGCATCTGCAACTTCGGTGTCCAGGCAGAAGGCAAATAAATGACCTGTCCATATCCCTGGGGTGAGGATGACAATGTGATGGCTTTTGCTTCTGATGCATATTGGGCATTTCCCAATGAACATGGCTTATTGGAAGGGTTATAAATCCTCATGCTTCAGGGTTGAAGATGATCGCTCTTAGTGGTCAGGAAGGGAACATCACGGGAGACAGATTACCCCACATTTCTCCAGTGCTTTCTCTGAAGCTTGTCATGCTTCCATTGCCAGAGATACTGAACTAGTCAGATCTTGGGTCTGGCCTGGCCTGACCAATTTTATGTTCATGGTTGATGCGTTGGAGGGAAATTACCCAAAATGCCCAATGGAAATGGCTCTGTGATCTTCGTGAGGTTGGGTGAAGTCCTGGCTCCATTGACATCAATGGCAAAGCTCTGGTCAAGTTTTCACCTCTTATTTTGAAGGTGACAATAACACACTATCTGAGTTTTCAGCAGCGCTCAGGTCCTGCCATGAATCTTTAGGTGCCTTAACTGATCATTTCCGTGCTTGCAAATGGCAAGGGAGCCAGATCCCCAGCTGGCCTCAGTGGGTGTGGGTCAGTATTTAAATGATGGAGTGATGCCGACTTGATGGCAGTAATGGAACAGCACCCATTGACACCAGCCGGGGGCCTGCCCCATTGACTCCAATGGAGCGATGGCTGATTCATACCAGCTGGGGGCTCTCCCCATTGACTCTGATGGAGCTGTGGCCGATTGCCACCAGCCGGGGATCTGGCACTATTGACTCCAATGCAGCTGCAGCTGGTTTAAGTCCAAATGTTCATAGATCCCATAGATTCGAAGGCCAGAAGGGGCCATTGTGATCATCTAGTCTGACCTCCTGTATAACACAGGCCAGAGAACTTCCCCGAAACAATTCCTGCCTGAGCTAGCGCAGATCTTTTAGAAAAACATTCAGGCTTGATATAAAAATCCCCAGTGATGGTGAACCCACCGTGACCCCTGGTAAATCATTCCAAGGGTTAATTACCCTCCCTGTGAAAAACGTGCACCTTATTTCCAGTCTGAATTCGTTTAATTCAACTTCTGGCCATTGGATCTTGTTAGAGCTTTGTCGGCTAGACTGGCAAGTCCATTATTTAATATTTGTTCCTTGTGTAGGTCCTGATCCTCCCTGCTCCACCTCCTCTGTGTTAAAATAAACCAACTCAGCTCCTGGAGTCCACGTTTTCCCATCCTTTCATCATGCTTGCAGCTCTTCTCTGAACCCTTTCCAACTTCTCAGCATCCTTCTTTGAATGGTGGCCCCCAGGACTGGACACAGGATCCCAGCAGCGGTTGCCCCAGGGCCAAATGCAGAGGGCACGTAACCGCTCTGCTCCTCCTTGAGATTCCTATGTTTACATCTCCCAGGATCACATTATGATCCCAAGATCACAGATAAAACTACACGGGATCGTTTCAGGGGACAAGACAAGATGTCACGTTTATTATAACACAATTTGATTTAAGACCAATAACTAATATCTAATACCTATGTATACACACACACACACACACACACACACCCCAAATGTTCTGCAGCTGCTAGACAGTTACCAGTCCTGAATGTAGCTTGAGTTCGTGGCCTGGGTTCCTAGCTTGTGGCGGCTAACTGGCCAGGAAAGCCGGGCACAAGGAAAACCTGGGTCTCTGTCGGGCATACACCGATACCCTTCCATGTTGGCAGCAGAATGTTATCTTCCAAAGTCTTCCATCTCACCCATCCTTTTTATAGGCTTTAGTTTGAATCCAGAGTCTTTAGGTCTTCCTGTGTCACGCTGCCTCTGGGTTCGGGGTGATTGATCACCCGTCAATTGCAGACGTGACTTTCAGCCTAGGACCTGGTTTTGATGTTTCTACAATTGTACTTTTGTTCTTTTCTTTCGAGGATGGACTCTTCTTGCTTTCTCAGGGCTGTTGTCTGCATCTTCACCCATTGGTGTTTACACTTTATTTCATCAGGACAGGCTGGGGCTGGAGGTTGATTCCATCATCCATACATACCTCATTCACACAGCTAAACTACACTAGTAAGATTACAGCAGGGTTTTGCAAAAATGAAGGTTGCAGCAAGCTTTTACAAAACGGAGTAAGCATTTTAAAATGGAGTTTGGGACAAGTTAAAATGGAGTTTGAGTTACAATATGGACAAGTGTGTAAGCAGAGTCAGGATGAGCTCCACCCTGACATCTGGTGGTGAGGTGTGGCAAGTTGTGGAAAAGAACTTCAGGGGCCGATCTCATTTGCATAGGCACATCCACCACGCCTAGAATGAGACCATAGCAGCCCAAATGGTCACTTTGGCTGTTGTGGGATCCCCAGTGTCTCTGTTATTGGGGCGGGAAGAATAAATTGTTATTACCCTGATTATGGGAACTGTGCTTGGAACTGCACGTGGCCTTTTGTTATGATGGAGGGATTCACCATCAACTAAGTAGCACTCGCTAGGCAAGGGTCATGGGTTCCAAAACTGTGTGAATGGAGAGAGGCTGGGGACAAGTATTAATACTTGGTGGCATGGGCCCCTTGGTGAGGGCCTTACATGCTAATTGCACTTCCTCCTCTCTCCACTGTGGAATATCAGAGCTAATTTTGATTTCATTAGAAGTCTAGTTATAGGCTGCTGAGCTCACTTTGGGCTGACAGTGCACCAGCACTGGGGCTCCCCTATTATAAGCTGAATTCACCTAAGAGCTGAAATCACTGAGTGTTGTGTTAAGTAGTGGGGGAGCCTGAAGATATATTGTGGAGCAGTTCGATGCGGCACAGTGTGTGGCTGGCAGGAGCTACTTGTGGGCCGTGGAGCTGAGTGAAGGAGTTCGTGGGGCGGCTGGCGGAGTGGAGCGGAGCGCAGCTGAGCGAAGGAGTTCATGAGGCGGCTGGCGGAGTGGAGCGGCGTGCAGCTGAGCGAAGGAGTTCGTGGGGCGGCTGGCGGAGCGGAGCGCAGCTGAGCGAAGGAGTTTGTGGGGCGGCTGGCGGAGTGGAGCGCCACTATGGAGCTATGGGGCGGTCAGCTTCAGATCACGTAAGGTGCCTCTTACCCCTGTCCCATTTCCACCCAGGTTGGGAGGTAAAGCTCCGCAGATAAACTTTTGAACTCTGGGGCTGCCCTGACCAGGGACAGAGACTTTTGGGGCATTGGACTTTTGGGACTTCGGGTGATTTGGGGTTGCTGGACTCAAGAACCAAAGGGAAAAGGGCATGCCCCAATTTGCCTGGGGTGGGTTTTTTTTTTTGCTCATGGGTTGTGTTATGAATCCTGTTGGTGGTGTTTCCCCAACATAATGCCACATTGTTTCTCTCTGTTATTAAAAGACTTTTGCTACACTCAGACTATGTGCTTGCGAGAGGGGAAGTATTGCCTCTTGGAGGCGCCCAGCGGGGGTGGTATATATTTGTCCCAGGTCACTGGGTGGGGGCTCGAGCCGGTTTGCATTGTGTTATTGGAATGGAACCCCTAGATATTGAACCCGGCCCTTGTTGCTGCCAACTCTGACGGGCAGAAGGGTTACAAGTGTAAGGAATGGCAAACAGGGAACAGAAATTCCAACGTAGACAAGTATAATAAATGACAAACAGTGAGCAGAAGTTACAGTGTTGAACCAGTGCAAGTTTCAGCGATTTAAGCAGCAATTGGATTGAAAGTGAAACTCAATTAGCCAGTTATTGGGGTAACCGGTTTTATGAATGAATGTTGTTTCATTCATAAAACTTTGCTTATGAAGTTATATTAATAAAGTGAACAATTAAAAACAATTTCATTGATCAGTTCTACAATTAGCCTGTTAGTTATTCTCAGTGGTCAGCGTGGTGGTCGTGGCCCGGGTGGGGCGGGGAATACACCAGGAAGGGCCTTTAAAGTGAAGACCACATAAGCCTGATGTGCTAGAGAAGGGGCAGCCAGAGGAGGGATCCAAAATTGAGGGAGAAGGGTGATCTCTTTGCTTGAATTCTCATCCTGGGTGCTGAAAACCAGGACTGAGATGACTGGAGGTGGGCACCAAAACACCAGCCAAATCCAGAGGCCACATCTGGCTGCGCAGATGCCAGGCCCAATGTAGAGTCTAGAAGCAGACCCACAACTCCCTCCCCAGGGGGGAAGACGTGAGCCTCGGCTGCCTCATTAAAGGCAAGTAACCAAAGCGAATTCCACCAGGGCTTGTTAAAAAGGAAGCGCGAAGTGGCTCCGCTGAGCATCAGTAATGGTCGTGCCCAGGGGATTGCGAGGAGACGCAGGCAGCAGATAGACAACAACAAAATTAATTGGAAAAAAGTGGGGGGTGGCTGAGAGTGAGGCGAAGGTGATTTGATTTGTTTTCCCGGTCAGTGTGGGAGTTGGGTGGCACTGTGTCACAGATGGGTCAGGGCTGGGGTGAGACCACGTTCCACCAGGGGGTTTTTTGCAGCAAAAATTTCCTTCTGTGCCTATGTTTCTGCCTCCGGGCCTGTGCTCTGTACCCCCCTGAGCCAGGATGCCTGTCTCCAAGAGCTATTCACAGCCTTGCAGGGCCAGATGCAGTGGGCATGTGCAAAGGCCGCTCACTGGCTCGGGAATCTCAGGCAAGTTCATGCAAGGAGGAGCTCCTGTAAAGCTCTCCCACAGTGCAACTAGCCGCAGGGCATTTTGGGAAGGGCTTGCAATGCCTCATGGGACCAAAACATTGCTTCATGGGGGGAATGGGAACATGGCTTCCAGGGGAGTTCTCCAACCTCTGGGCTCACAGTTATGAGAGGGCCGCTGCTCGCCGAAACACCAGAGGTACCGAGCTCCAGAGAAAGCTCCTGGTTGTGGATTCCAAGCAGAAAAGGGCACCTCCCTGCTCTCTGGCCTTAGGCTCCCCCCTCTGAGAGAAGGGTGGGGGCTTAGCACACGCCCCCTCTGATCGGCAGCTCCCATCAGCTAGCTTAGGCAGCTCCCCGCCCAGTGTGCTGGCTCTGGCCACTCTCATTCTCCGGCTCCTTTCTCCCTGCATTCATTGTGCAGCCACCTAGGCGCAGTGCTCAGGCTTTGTGAATCGCAGCACGTTCCTGTGATCTTCCGGGGCCCACTGCGTAGGTCCTGCAATGCTCAGCATTGCAACAGTTAAATCCCTCTGTGCATCCAGGCCCATAGTGCCTAGCCCTTAATCCAGCCCTTGGCGTGGGCCTCGAGTGCCTGCAGAATCGGAGACTATAAAATAAGAGGGGACCACTGTGATCATCTACTCTGACCTCCTGTGTGACATAAGCTTTAGCTCTTCCCTGAATTAATTCCCATTTGACTGAGAGCAAATCTTTTGGAAAAACGGTCTGTCAAGCTTTCCAAATGAGCGGTGATAGAGAATTCCCCTGCCCAGCACTTGGTAAATTGTTCTGATGGTTAATTATCGTCCTGTTAATAAATTACACCTTATTGCCAATCTGAATTTGTCTAGCTTCAACTTCCAGCCCCTGGATCATGTTAGACCAGAGGTGGGCAAATTACGGCCCGCAGGCCAGATCCTTGAGCTCCTGGCCGGGGAGGCTTGCCCCCGGCCCCTCCCCCGCTGTCCCCCCTCCCCCGCGGCCACGCCGCTGCACGGGCAGCGGCGCTGCAAGCTCCTGCCGCTCTGTGCGGCATGGTAAGGGGGCGGCAGACGCACGGACGTGCACGCACGCGGCAGTGGGAGGGTTGGATAGGGGGTCCCAGGGGGCAGTCAGGGGACAGGGAGCGGTTGGATGGGGCGGAGGTTCTGGGGCAGTCAGGGGTTGGGGAACGGGAGGTTGGATAGGGCGTGGGAGTCCTGAGGGGCCTGTCGGGCACGGGGGGTGGATAGGGGCTGGGGGGAAGTCAGGGGACTGGAAGCAGGGGGGGTTGGATAGGGGGTGGGATCCCGGGGGGGCAGTTTGGGATGGGGGTCCTGGGAGGGGGTAGTCAGGGGACAAGAAGCAGGGGTGGTTGGATGGGTCAGGGGTTCTGAGGTGGGCAGTCAGGGGGCGGGAAGTGGGAGGGGGAGGATAGGGGGTGGGAGCCAGGCTGTTTGGGGAGGCACAGCCTTCCCTACCCGGCCCTCCATACAGTTTTGCACCCCAATGTGGCCCTCAGGCCAAAAAGTTTGCCCACCCCTGTGTTAGACCTTTCTCTGCTGGAATGAAGAGCAAATTTCTGTTTCCCTGTAGGCTCCGAAAGCCTGGGATCAAGGCACCATTTAACCTTCTCCTTGTTAAACTAAATAGATTGAGTTCCTTGGTTACATCACTCTGAGGCAGATTTTAAAACCCTTCATTCATTCTTGTGGCTTTTCTCTGACCCCTCTCCAATGTATCAACATCCGTCTTCAATGTGGGCACCAGAACTGGACACAGGATCCCAGCAGCAATAGCCCCAGGGCCAAATGCAGAGGTAAAACAACCTCTCTGCTCCTACTCGAGAGTCCCGGATTTGCTCCTCCCAGGATCACATTAGCCCTTTTCGCCCACAGCGTCGCATTGGGATTATCCACCACGACCCCCAAATCTTTCTCAGAGTTGCTGCTTCCCAGGAGAGAGTCCCCCAGCCTGTCGGTACGGCCAACGTTCTTTGTTCCTAGATGGACGACTTTACATTTGGCCATATTAAAATGTGTATTGTTCACTTGCGCCCAGTTTGCCAACCGATCCAGGTTGCTCTGTATCAGGGACTTGCCCTCTTCATCATTTACCAGTCCCCCAATCACCGTGTCATCTGCAAACTTCATCAGTGATGATGATTTTATGTTTTCCCACAGCTCGCTGATAAAAATGTTAAGTAGCACAGGGCCAACAACTGATACCTGGAAACAACCCTGCTTGAGAATGTTTCCCCATTTACAATCACATTTTGAGACCTGTCATTTAGCCAGTTTTTAACCCATGTCATGTGTGCATTCATGAAAACAAGGACCAATTGACTTGGGAACATCTCAAAGATGCAGATAAACATGTAGGCAAGAAGTTACTAGTGCAACTCTTCTGCCCATCAGAGTTGGCAGCAACAAGGGCCGGGTTCAGTATCTAGGGGTTCTGTTTCAATAACACAATGCAAACCCAGCTCGAGCCCCCACCCACTGACCTGGGACAATTACATACCACCCCCTTGGGCCCTCTAAGAGGCAATACTTCCCCTCTCACAAGCACGGAGTCTGAGTGTAGCAAAAGCCTTTTAATAAAGGAGGGAAACAATGCAGCATTATGTTGGGGAAACACCACCAACAGGATTCATAACACAAACCATGAGCAAATGACCCACCTCCAAGTAAGTTTAGTAGTGTCCTTTTCCCCCAGGGTCTTAAGTCCAGCAACCCAGCAGTCACCCCACCCACAGTTTCTGACCTTGGTCAGCACAGCCCCAGAGTTCAGAAGTTCATCTGCAGAGTTTACCTCCAAGCCTGGGTGGAGGTGGGTATGGGGGGACCATCTTACATGCTCTGCTGCTCAGGTTGATGGCTGAGTGCCACACCTCTCCATGGGGTTCTGCTGCAAACTTCACCGCCAGCTACACCTCTACACCAGCCACCCTGCTAGCCACGCCACCTGCTGTCCACTCTGCTCCGCTCGCTCTCAATCATAGAATCATAGAATATCAGGGTGGGAAGGGACCCCAGAAGGTCATCTAGTCCAACCTCCTGCTCGAAGCAGGACCAATTCCCAGTTAAATCATCCCAGCCAGGGCTTTGTCAAGCCTGACCTTAAAAACCTCTAAGGAAGGAGATTCTACCACCTCCCTTGGTAACGCATTCCAGTGTTTCACCACCCTCTTAGTGAAAAAGTTTTTCCTAATATCCAATCTAAACCTCCCCCACTGCAACTTGAGACCATTACTCCTCGTTCTGTCATCTGCTACCATTGAGAACAGTCTAGAGCCATCCTCTTTGGAACCCCCTTTCAGGTAGTTGAAAGCAGCTATCAAATCCCCCCTCATTCTTCTCTTCTGCAGGCTAAACAATCCCAGCTCCCTCAGCCTCTCCTCATAAGTCATGTGTTCCAGTCCCCTAATCATTTTTGTTGCCCTTCGCTGGACTCTCTCCAGTTTATCCACATCCTTCTTGAAGTGTGGGGCCCAAAACTGCACACAGTACTCCAGATGAGGCCTCACCAATGTCGAATAGAGGGGAACGATCACGTCCCTCGATCTGCTCGCTATGCCCCTACTTATACATCCCAAAATGCCATTGGCCTTCTTGGCAACAAGGGCACACTGCTGACTCATATCCAGCTTCTCGTCCACTGTCACCCCTAGGTCCTGCTCTCCTGCTGTCTGCGGCACACCGCTCTCCTCTTGGCTAGCCACTCACCAACTTGTCTTCAGGGCCCCCCTACTTAGCACAGTTCTCAGCTACATCAGCTCTCAGTGAGTTTACCTGGCAGTAGGGGGGGGCCTCAACACTTGTGCACCACAAGCCCAAAGTAGGTCCAATGCTTAGACCTAGGTATCAGCGATCTCAGCTCTGCAGCATGTAACAACACTTCTAATGGAGTCAAAATTAGGTCTGCTGTTACACAGTAGAGAGAGAGGAGGGGCCAAAGTGGTGTTTAGGACCCTCAGAAGAGCCCCACACTACCAGGTACACATACCTGTCCCCAACCTCTCTCAATTCATTGGTTTTGGAACCCATGTGCCTTGCCTATCAAGTGCTGCTCCGTTGAGAGTGAGTCCCTTCATCATAAAATGCCAAGTACAGTTCTACTGTCCTTGATTCAGATAACCAGGATAACAACCCTTTATTACTCCTGCCCCAATAACAAAGAGACTGGCGATCCCACAGCAGCCAAAGTGACCATTTGGGCAGGCAGTCCATCATGTTAGGCAAGGTGGGTGTGCTCATGCAAACGAGATCAGTCCCTGAAGTCCTTTTCCACAGCTCACCACCAGATGTCAGGGTACAGCTCATTCTGACTCTGCTTACAGTAGCTACTAAAAACCCCTGGAAATAGACAAAATCATTGCGCTGCTAGATGAAAGACGGAAAGTAAAAGCACACGGATCGACCACAGAAAACGAATACCAAAGACTAGCTAAAATGATAAATAATAAATGCAGATCAGCAAAGTCTTAATGACTGAATGAGAAATGCAAATAATTTGAAGAACTGGATAAAGAAAATAAACAAAGTGAGATGTATCAAAAGGTTTGATTACAGAAGGAAAGTGACCAATACAACTCTTATTGACAAAAAGCAACCATATCTGACAGGCCCTAAAGACAAGAACGAGAGATGGTGAGAATATAGGAATGAATTATATGGTGATGATAGGCCTGAAAAACCAGCTAGAGATCAATCAAATAAGCACCTGTCAATAATGGATGAAGACAGCATGGTAGCCATAAAAAGACATCTGAATGGAAAAGCAGTAGGTTGTGATGGAAAACCAGCTGATTTAAAGCAAAGGGGCTTAAGGCTCTGTCAAGGTTCCTTCCCCACTCTGAACTCTAGGGTACAGATGTGGGGACCTGCATGAAAAGCTCCTAAGCTTACTTTTACCAGCTTAAGTTAAAACTTCCCCAAGGTACAAACTATTTTACCCTTTGCCCTTGGACTTCCACTGCCACCACCAAACGTTTATCTGGGTTTATTTATTAGGAAAGCATTGTTTGGAAACGTCTTTCCCCCCCAAAATCCTCCCAACCCTTGCACCCCACTTCCTGGGGAAGGTTTAGTAAAAATCCTCACTAATTTGCATAGGTGACCACAGACCCAAACCCTTGGATCTTAAGAAACAATGAAAAAGCATTCCGTTTCTGAAAAGAAGGATTTTAATAGAAGTAAAAAGAATCACCTCTGTAAAATCAGGATGGTAAATACCTTACAGGGCAATTAGATTCAAAACATAGAGAATCCCTCTAGGCAAAACCTTAAGTTACAAAAAGGCACACAGACAGGAATATCCATTCTATTCAGCACAACTTAATTTCTCAGCCATTTAAAGAAATCATAATCTAACGCATATCTAGCTAGATTACTTACTAAGTTCTAAGACTCCATTCCTGTTCTGTCCCCGGCAAAAGCATCACACGGACAGACACAGACCCTTTGTTTTTCTCCCTCCTCCCAGCTTTTGAAAGTATCTTGTCTCCTCATTGGTCATTTTTGGTCAGGTGCCAGCGAGGTTATCCTAGCTTCTTAACCCTTTACAGGTGAAAGGATTTTTCCTCTGGCCAGGAGGGATTTTAAAGGTGTTTACCTTTCCCTTTATATTTATGACAGGTTCCAAAGGCCTCTCAGAGTTAATGAAGAACATGTATGAGACAGCAGACTTGCCAAAGGATTTGACAACTTCAATGTGTATCCAAATCTCAGAAAAGAACAATGCTATGGACCGTAACAACTACAGAACAAGCAGCCTAGTATCTCAGAGACTTTTGCAAGTTGTTCAGAACCAAATACAAGGAAAGACCAATCAGGAAATAAGCAAACAAGAAGATGATTTCGAATGTGGAAAAGGCACCATAAACACCATTGTGAAACTTTGATGCTCATATTAGAAAGATCAGTTGAACAGGTGAAAACAATATGCTTGTGTTTCATTGACTTCCAAAAAGTATTTGACAGAAGCTACCACTACAAACTGCTCAATATATTCAGATCTGTAGGGATTGATGGATACAAATGCCAAGTAATAAAACAATTATACTGGGATGAGAAGGCAATTAGAACGGGAGATGAAAATGAAAATCTAACAGAGATCTAGAGAGGAGTGAGATAAGGCGGTATGATGTCACTGACTTTATTTTACATTTATAGTGAGTATTTGATTAAATTAATTGAGGAAACAGAGGAAAGTATTAAGATGAATGGAAAATGAGCAAATAACATTCACTATGCAGATGACACAGTGCTCTTGCATGATTCAGAAGAAGGTGGAGATTATATATGAATATGGCAAAAAATATGGTCTAGAGTTGAAAGTAGACAGGACAAAAGCTGTGGTGACATGCAAGAATCTTTGGAAAACATGCAAGATTTCAGTGAATGACACAACCATACAACAAGAGAGAAATTATTGCTAGTTAGGAAGCACCATAACAGAAGATGGCAAATTGGATACTGAAGTCAGCACCAGAATAGCAAGAGCGCAAGAGTTATTCTGGAAGAATAAACGTCTGATGAGAAGGGACATAAACCTGAAAACTAACTTCTGACTCTTGCAAATGTACAGTTGGTCTGTGTTAAGTTACAGCTGGGAAACATGGACATTCCAACAATCAATAATAAAGAAACTACAATCCTTCAAATTATGGTGTTACAAGAGAATTCTGAAAATATCATGAATGGACCACGTAACCAACAACAAAGTACTGGAGATGACTGGAACTAAGCAAATGTTAATTGGAGGGTTTATGAAAAGAAAGGTTCAATTTGCTGGGGACGTTTTAAGAGGTTCCACAAGCGACGCATGTTTACAGGCACCAGAAGGGAAAGTCGATGGCAGAAGAACACAAAGCAGAAAAAGAAGGTCTGGGGTGGACGATGCGTGGATCAAAAGGACTACAGTACTCATCCCCAAAGAAATTAGCAGAGGTCCATACACAATGGGGTACCTTGGTTGCAAACCTCCAGTGATGGATATGCCATATAAAAAGAAGACGAACATGTGTCATGCTGACTTTGCACCAGGTGCATACAATCATGGTGGTATCATGAGAATGAAGACAAACTTGAGCTGCCTGTTACTGAGGGCTGGTTTCGCTAATGAAGTCCAAACTTTGTTGCTCCCAAAAGTAAGCACCGCTCATGAACTGAATCTGTAGCGCAGGGACTTTGCCCTCCTTTGTCTAGTTCTTTCGCATGGTCCCTGAATGTGAACATAGCAATGAGTGCAGCGCAGAAAGATGTTTGTGAAGGGATGAAGAATAAGCAGGTTTAGCAAAGCTGGGATTTGAACCCACGTATCAAGAGCACAATATATAACTACCTCATTGCCTTAATCACTCAGCCACACCACCTGAGGAGGATATGAGCATTTATCTCCTTCTAAAATCTTGATTTACCTATTACAAAGGGTGGGCTTTCTAACACACAATTTCTGTGCTTTTATACATGAGTGACAAAGAAGAAGGATCACACCCCAGAAACAGATCCTGTGGGGACACAGCTGGATTTGCTGTTCGGATTCTGCATCTCATAAAAATGGATATGCTCCAGTTCAACCACAGCTATTGAACCGGAAACAAGAATTAATTCGGAGAAACCCCCTGGCCTACACCATGCTGGAGGTCAGATGAGACAAGCATAATTGTCCCTTCTGGACTTACAGTCTAGGAACTGGTCTGTGGTTTTAAACTGAGGACAGAGAGAAGATACAAGCCTGCATCTCCAACACCAGGGGTTATTTCTAAAGAATATGGACTGGATTCTGTTCACACTTAAACCAATCCAGAACAACTTCATCTTGGTCAGGTGTGACTCCAGATTGACTCCAGGGAAGCTGAGATCAGAATCCAGCCCTGACCCTACTACAGACAGGGGCTGGCTCAGGACTGACCCTGGGTGATGTTCCCCCGAGCTTTGCCCAAGGCATCAGTAAGCGTTTCAGACTGGCAGACGCACAGTGAACTGGGAGCAGGGAAGGAGTCCTGTGGGGGGATAGCTCCTTCCGAGATCAGCGGATCCAAGAGGTGGTAGGATATTTCAAAGCTTTGGAGACGCAGCTGCCCCTACAAAGCAATTAAATCCTTCTCCAGCTGAGAGCTCTGTCTTCTTGCAAGGGGATGGTGTTGTAAGAGGCAGAGATGTCCAGAGCCCCTGCTCCATCCGGCCTTGGTGAGGCACTCCAGTGACCTCTGCACCAGGAATGGGATGGTCTTCTCAGACACCGACACACATCTGTGCATGCCTTGGCCTAGTGTGACTTCCCTTCGCACGGATCCGGAGCTGAAGGTAAAGACTGTACCTCTTCCCCAATGGCTGAGAGCCCTGCTGGGGTGAATCAGTATCAGGCCCAGGTGGTGACATGCTGGGCCCCCATCCTAAATCCAGGAAGACTGCAATGGGTTTTGGATTGGGCCCACCACATTCAGACAAGTGCCTGGTTTGCTAGGATGGTCCTACCACAGACAGCCTCCTCAGCACACGAACTGCAGGTGGACATGACGGTCTGCACCCCTGTATTCCCCCCTTTTAGGATTTCTAAATTTCAACCCATATACTTCAGGAGTAATTTGAAACCTTTATAAAACAGCTTTCCTGACAGTTTTGCAATCGGGGTGGGGACTTCCTTGTCAGAGACCTGGCATCTCTGGGCTTACCGCATCAGTTATGAAAGTAACTGGACGCGCCGTGTCGCCGGCCTCCCAGCCTGGGAAGCCTGAAGTCAGATCCGTGGCCCTGGGGCTGGGAGGGCACCAGGCAGACCTCTCCCCCCCCCCCCGTCACCGGAGAGGGAGCCACCTCAGGGCTGCCCAGGCCACTGGGGGTCCTGCCCTTGGAGGTCGACACCATCGCCCTGGAGGAGTGGGGTGGGGGAGAGAAAAAGGGCAGGACTCTGAGGGGCGGGGCCTGTGGCAGGTGATGATGGAAGGGGCGGGGCTCTGAGGGGAAGGGGGAGGGGCCTGTGGCAGGTAATGAGGGAAGGGGCGGGGCTCTGTGGAGCGGGGCCTGTAGCAGACTTTGAGGGTGGGGCGGAGCTTGCGGCGGGCTAGGAGAGGGGAAGGGGCGGAGCTTTGACGGGCGGGGCTTGTCTCGCGCCTCCAAAGCAGGGGCGGAGGCGGGGCATGCGTTGGAATCTGATTGGCCGCCGGGCCCCCTCCCACTTCCCCGCCCGCGCTCTCGCGAGGTTGTCGCGGGCAGACGGGGCTCGCGCTCCTTCCAGCTCTCGCGAGAACAGGGCGAGAGGCTCGGCTGCGCCTGCGCCGGACCTGGACCGCAGCGTCTGTGGAGTGATGGGAACGGGGAGGTGAGACCGGAAACGGCCCCGGGGATACCCTCCCCCGCGCCACGTCACCGCCCCCCCATCTGGAGACCTCCCCCCGGAGATACCCCCGCGTCACAGCCCCCTCCCAACTGCCCCTCCCCGCACGGGGTTCCCTGCCCCCCGCTCCCACCCCCCTTCCCAGCCTGCCCCGCCACGGCTCGTTGTGCCCCCCCCGGATCCCCGCCCTGGGATCAGCCCCCCCCCCACCGGGCACCTGGTTCCTGCCCCTCCTTCCCCCTCCGCAGCTGCTGCGCAGGCTCCAGGGGTTTCAACCTGGGGAGGCCCAAACAGGTGTCGGGGGGGTCACATATGGGGAAGCTGAGCCAGCCAGTGTGTGGTAGAAATGCTCATAGGGGAGGGGCGGGTGTCCTGGCTATACGGGGAGGGGTAGCTGGGGGAGGGGCGGGTGTCCTGGCTATACGGGGAGGGGTAGCTGGGGGAGGGGCGGGTGTCCTGGCTATACGGGGAGGGGTAGCTGGGGGAGGGGCGGGTTTCTTCGCTGCGTGGGGGGGGAGGTAGATATGGGTAGGGGAGGGTGTCCAGGTTATAGGAGGGTGATGGGGTAGGTATTGATGGGGCAGGAGAGTGTCCTGGCTGGGGCGGGGGGTGAGGGGTAGATGTGGACGGGGGCAGGAGAGTGTCCTGGCTTAGGGTTGAGATGGATAAGACTGAGAGCCACTGGCTGGGGTGTAGCTCTGGAAAGGGGATGAGTGATTCTCAGCCCCATCTCTGTCTCTCTCCCCACAGATGCCCCGTCACTGCTCTGCTACCGGCTGCTGCACCCGGGACACCCGCGAGACCCGCAATCGAGGCATCTCCTTCCATCGGTAAGAACTAGCCTTGCCCTGTGCCCTCCCCACAACCTCCCCTTACAACTGACCCTTTCGCCCTCCCCTCCCTGTGGGGAAGATGCAAGGGGACATCTGGGTACACTGAACAGCTGTACATTTAACGCCAATGGAAAGGAAATACTTTCCTAGCACAGCCTGCATAACTTCCTGCCACAAGGACTCACTTGTTATCATCAAAGCTTGTTGCTCCAAAACCACAGCTGAGACCTGGTGTGATCTAGGAATCGCTGAGAAGTTAGGACCAATTTCCCCTTTTAGGCAGGTTATTCCAGAGCTGTCCACTAGGGGGTGTGTTGCCTCTTCCTCTAACGCAGCTGGGTTCTGTCGGAGAAGGATGCCGGGCTACCGGGGTCTTTGGTCTGATCCAGTCTGGTTGGTCCTACGTCCCAGCTCCAGTGGGTCATTTGGAGGTGGTTTTGCTTTTTCTTCTCTGTACCTAGAGGACATTAGCA
Organism: Lepidochelys kempii; assembly: GCF_965140285.1. Lineage (NCBI taxonomy): Eukaryota > Metazoa > Chordata > Testudines > Cheloniidae > Lepidochelys > Lepidochelys kempii. The sequence continues at coordinate 13,969,523 of NC_136402.1, forward strand.
TCTCTGGGTTGAAAAGTCCTGCGGGGGAGGTTGTTCTTAGATCTGCCTTTGCACCCATGGACACTCTCCTTGTGGCAGTTGAACCCCTGCCCCAGCCCATGCTTCTTCCAGAAGCTGAATGGTGCCATCTCTGTCCTCACAGGCTACCCAAGAAGGACAACCCACGGCGCAGTGTGTGGCTGGAGAACTGTCAGCGCAAGGACCCGAGCGGCCAGGGCCCCTGGAATCCAGCCTCTGACTACATCTACTTCTGCTCCAAGCACTTTGACAAGAGCTGCTTTGAGATGGTGGGAATCAGGTGGGTGCAGGAGGCCGACTGACACCCAGGGACGCCCAGCTCTGTGTCCTGAAGCTGGGTGGTTTTAGTGAGGCTGAGCCTTGCTAGCCTGGGAGATGAGCTTTTTCACCAGGTCTCCATAACTATGCCAGCAGCTGCCCCTGGCATCCCAGCTGGGCATGCCAGGGTGGAGGGGTGGAGAAAAACAGCACCACCAGCCACATAGATTCCTGGTTCAGGTCCTCTCTCCTCTGGGAGGATGGGTTGGACCATGTGGAGCCCTGCCCTGAACTCTCTTCATCTGCCCTCTGGAAGGATGGACGGGTCCGTATGGTTCCCCTAATCCTGACATACCTCCTCCTACCCCTGGGAAGATGAACTGGTCTGTACAGTTACCCCTAGACCAAACATACTCCTCCAGAAGAAGGACTGGTCTGTACAGTTCCCCCTAGTCCTGGCATGTCCCCCCAAAGCTGGACTGGTCCATATGGTTCCCTCTAGTCCAGATGTCCCCCCGGTGAAGATAGACTGGTCTGTACAGTCCCCTCCGGGTCAGTCCATCCTCCCCTCCCTGTGAGGATGGACTGGGCCATACGGTTCCCCCACCTACAAGTCCAGGCACACTCCCTCTATCCTGGATGGTGAACTAGTCTGTATGGTCCCACTAGTCCAGATGCACTTAGGCCACGTCTACCCGATCGGCGGGTAGTGGTCGATCTATCGGGGATCGATTTATCGTGTCTAGTGTAGATCGACCACTACCCGCCGATCGGGTAGACGTGGCCTAAGTGCATCTGTACTAGTGTAGACACGATAGTCCAGTGTAGACGCGATAAATCGATCCCCGATCGCTCTGCTGTCGACTCCGGAACGCCACCAGGGTGCGAGGCAGAAGCGGAGTCGACGGGGGAGCAGCGGCCATCGATCCTGCGCCACGAGGATGCGAAGTAAGTGATTCTAAGTCCATCCAAGATGCGTCGACTTCAGCTACGCTATTCTCGTAGCTGAAGTTGCGTATCTTAGATCGATTCCCCCCACCCCCAGTGTAGACCAGGCCTTACACTCCCCATGAGGGTGGACTGATCTGAATGGTTTCCCCTAGTCTAGACGCCCCCCTCGTCCCGCAAAGGTGAGCTGGTCCATTTTGAGCACCCCCACCCCACCCCAGATGCAGACACATCCCATCTCCCTCTCCCTGTGAGGACTGACGGACCGTGAGTCCCCTTAAGGCCTTTCTTAAGGCCTGTTCGTCACAGTTCCTTGGCCACATTTTGCAATGAGTTCTGTTGAAACACAGTTCCGGTTTGTTACAGCAGATCTCTCAATGCAGGGTCTTGCTAGCAAGCAAAAGAATGCATGGTGTGGGGGTTTTACATTTAATTTTTTTGAGAACATAAAAATAGGGTGGGGTTTATTGTAAGGGAGGGTAAACATACCCACAACCACTAACCCACCTAATTAAAGTCAATGCGCAGTTGTGTAATAGGACAAAGAGCTCATCTGCACTGGGAAGTTAACTGGGTGAGGTGTGAATGTAAAGCACTGTAACTATTCTACAGTAAGTATACACAAGTCACTGGGCTCAAGGCAGGGGAGAATGGCTGAAATGCTGTGGCCCGTGTTAGCTAGGAGGTCAGAGTAGATGATCTTTTGGCCTTAAAAATCTATGAATGTGGAACCCCAAGGGCCGGCTGTGTGGATCCAATCATGGGATCGGGGCCTTAAGCACCTGAATAAAACAAGGTGTGCTTCAGAGACTAAGGGATTTGTGAGAGAGAGGGTAAAAAAAATCAGACTGCTCCTTATTTCGAAGCCTATATGCAGGTGACCACAAATTAAGCCCTGGTCTACACTTAAAATTTAGATCAGCCTAGCTACATGGCTCAGGGGTGTGAAAAATTCACGCTTTTGGGCGCCGTAGTTCAGCTGCCCTAAGCCCCGGTGTGGACATGGCTAGGTCGACAGAAGAATTCTCTCGAGGAGGTGGGTTACCTGCATCTCCATCAACACAGGAAGCGTCTACGCTCCGGTGCTACAGCATGAGAGCTGCTGTTGCGCTACCCAGAGTGTACGCCTGGCCTAGGACAGACCAACTGATAAGTTGAAAACCATATGCGCCAAAGTCGGGGCCTCATCCTGGCCTAGTGGTTTCTATGGGGCGAAGAGCCACTTAAAAGTATTCCCAGGCCAGCAAAGAGACACCCAACTAAGCTAGTGGAACAGTGTTCCCATCCAAGAGTCCCTGCGCCGGGAAAGCTTCCCCCCAGGTTGGTGCCTCCAGCGCAGGGCTGTGGGGTTCTCCCCAAGCCAGCTGGACCGGGGGCAGCTCGTGCCTGCCGATGTCTCTCCGCAGTGGCTACCACCGGCTCAAGGAGGGGGCCGTCCCCACCGTCTTCGAGTCCTTCTCCAAGGCGCGCCGGGCAGCAAAGGTGAGGCAGAAGGGTGATGACGCCAAGGCCGCCAGGGCCTGGAGGAGGTGGAGGTGAGTGCCCGTCCTGTAAATGGTCTGCTGGGCTGGGTCGTGGGGTGAGGGGCTGGGATGTGCCAAGGCAGAGCACATGGAGCAGGAGGCTATGCAGCCCGGGGTGCGGTTCAGAAGGGCCTGGTCTGCCCTTGTGAGACTGAGGAGGGCCCAGCCATGGCAGGGACAATGGGTCAGGGTGAGGAGCTGTAACTGGCTCTGCTGGGCTGTGTGCATTGGAGACCAGATCTCGGGGACAGGGAGCAGGGTGAAGGTCTGGAATGGGTGGAGCAGCCCTGGATGTTACTAGATAGAAGGGGCGTGGTCAGAAGCTAGGGCTGTTCCTATACGCTAGCCCCACCCCAACCTAGCCTGGGTCATCTTGGGAGCGGGGTCAGGGTGTAGGTGGGAGGGTCTGGGGCTGCCCCAGGTTTGGACTGGGCAGTCGGGCTGAGGGGAGTTGGGATGGTGTGTGGCTCTGGGACCCTGCTGTGCATGCTCTCTGCAGTGCATTGTGGGATGAGCTCTGTCCCCTCAGACGCAATCCAGGCCGAGGGGAGCAGGATGCCCTGGCCAACACGGATATCTCGTGCTTCCCGGAGGAGGAGGAGTCCGAGCTGGCCACGCCCGCAGCCGCCCCCACCACTGAGCACCGCAGCTTGCCCGGGCCCCTCCCCCAGGGGGCGGAGCTAGAAGATCAGCACGACGTCATCCTGGCCAGCCTGTCGGACATCCTCCTGGAGTACCCAGCCGTTGGCACAGGGCAGGAGGCGGCCACAGGGCAGGAGGCAGCCACAGCCACGCCGGCGCTCCCGGAGACAGATGCCCCCTCAGAGGCCCCCACGCCACCTGCCCCGGAGCCGCCCCGCCCCGTCTCCCCGTCTTTCTACATGTTGCGCCTGCCGCCCCCAGCCGGCGCCTACATCCAGAGCGAGCACAGCTACCAGGTGGGCAGCGCCCTGCTGTGGAAGCGGCGTGCGGAGGCAGCCCTGGAGGCCCTTGACCGGGTCCAGCGGCAGCTGCAGGCCTGCAAGCGGCGAGAACAGCGGCTGCGGCTGCGCATCTGTGAGCTACAGCGGGAGCGGCGGGCGGCCCCGGACATGCGGCACCAGCTCAAGGAGCACCTCCAGGTCTTCGAGCTGCAGCTGCTGCGCGAGCTGGAGTGAGGCCTGGGACTGCAGGCAGGGAGCGTCTGTGTGTAGGGTGGGGGGCTTCGCGCCACCCCAGAGGGACTGTGTGGGACTCAGGCCTCTGCCCAGGCCCAAGGCCCTGGGTTCTGGGGCTCGGCCATGGCTGAGCTCACTCCTGCCCACAAAAAGTGGCATGCCAGGGCTGGAGACGTATACCTGGTGACAGCACTTCTCTGCCCCCCACCCCTGCCCCGACCTTTGCCTCTGTGCCAGGGAGGCGGATTTAATGGTATTGTAAATAAAGATCTTGTTTTATATGGGGGTGATGGCCCCGGAGTGTGCACAGCCTGTGGTGCGAGTGTGGCTGGGGGACAGCTGCAGGGCAACCCCAGGGCAGGCACTGCCCCTGATGGGCATGTGCCCATTGCCCTAGGGGGAGCTGTGGGGTCAGTCCCAGGGCGCTCAGTGTTCCTGGTGTGAGTGTGCCCATTGCCCCGGGGGGAGCTGTTGGGTCGCTCCCAGGGCAGGCACTGCCCTGGTGTGAGCGTGCTCCATGCCTACGATTTTCCTCCTGTGCCGCCTCCTTCAGGGTCAGTTTGAAGTGGGACTCACCGCCCCCGAGTTTCCCCATTTCTGAGCATGGAGCTGTGGGCAGGCCCCTGGTGGCTGGGTGCTCTGAGTGGCCCTAGGCCCTGTGTCCATTCCCCTTTGACCTTCGGGTTCTCTTAGTCACTGGACCAGAATCCCAGCTTGCCTAGGCTCTGCTACTCGAACCCCCCATCCTGGCTGACAGGGGCCTGCTGCATTAACTGAGTGTTGGCATGGTGGGGGTTGGGGGGTGATGCCACCTGTTGTCCCCCCCCATCAGCTTGTCCCCTGCCCTCTGACAGGCCAAGCGCCAGAGCTGCAGTGAACACCCAGCTGAGCTCCCAGCTGGGAGACAAAAACAAGGGGCATGAAACTGACCACATGGCAGCGAAGGGGAGCAAGAGATGGAGTACGGGGGGACTTGATCCCCAGCTGGTGTCAGTCGCCCTAGCAAACAGAGCAGTCCTGGGTTACACCAGCTGTGGATCTGGACCCACTGACTTGGGGCCGGTTGATACCAGCCGTCCCGGATGTTCAGTAATCCTGGATGGAGAGGGCTTTACAGGTAGTTACAAAATGACAAAGTCAGGCCTGAATCAACTGTCATAAGCACTGACGTGTTCTCTGTGTATCAAAAAAACATGCCCCTGGGGCCTAGCGAGCACAACAAAGAGCGCCACAGCTCCAGAGGTCTTCTCTGTGGCACGGGGTTGGCCTACGCAGGCAGGCTCTGGGAGGGGGGCTGAGCCATGGCAGTTTTGAATGGGTCAGGGGGCCCTGCTGGATACCCTGCCCAAGGCACTGGCTCCCTGGTGGGCTCTAACTACCCTGGATGGACCCAGCTGGACAGCATCACCCGGCGTGCCCCAGCATGAGAGACGGAGGAGAAATGTACCAGGACAGAGGTCCAGGCCTGTGACTGCCCTAGCTAATTAAGCTCCCTAGTAGGCACCATAGGTTGGCATCTTTCCTAGGGTTGAACCCCCTCACCTTTCCTGTTTGGGGTGTGGGTCAGACACAACCAGGGAGAATCCAGAGACACACACACACACACCCGTGGGCTATGGATAGGGTGGGAGAGGTCCTGGTTTTTCTGGGGATGGGAGAGAGATCCAAGCAGCCTCCTAGTTCCTCCCAAAACATCCCTCAATGTCTCAGAGCAAGGTTGGCGTCTTCACCTGGGGATCTGGCCTTACTGGCCCCAGCGGGAGTCAATGGGGCAGACCCCCAGCAGAGAGTCAGACGGCCATAGCTCCTTTTAGGTCACCATCACTCAGCAGCCCAGGCTGACGAGCTGGACAGGGGAGGGGCAGTCGGACCCAGAGCAATGTCAGTAGAGCAGCCGAGAACCTAGAGTCACCCCAGGACCTTATCCTCACTCAGCCCTCGCTGGATGAGCAGGAGCATTACGTGGAGCTGCACAGACGCTGTTTGAGGGACAGTCTCTGTCCCAGTGAGCCCACAGTCAACGTGCACCAGGCAGAGGCGTGGGACATGAGCATCAGCATTCCTGTTCTACAGAGGAGAAAGTGAGGCATGGAGAGATTGAGGGGCTGGGCTAGGACTCGAACCCAGCTCTCAGCACCACCTTCTGCCAGCTGAGAGATCCAGCTCATGTTTCTTAGCTTCCAAGAGTTGCCACAGAGTCGAGCTGAGAATTGGGGATGTCGAGCTCGGGGCCTCAGGCTCTTCTGGTGAAGGCTCAGTCAGACAATTGTCCCTCTTTTCAAGATCCCATCCATGGGACACCATGTCACTGATTGTTGGGAACTATTTTGATCCGGAACTGAGGGGTCCTGGCCCTGGGATTTATCTACACAGAAGGGGGCACATCTGTGATGGATCTCGGGGTGCCCAGCACTATGACCCAACTCTAACAAAAGGGGATAGCTCATGGTAGCCGGGTGTCATCTCCTAAACCCAATGAGCCCTTCCACCACCCAAGGACTCTCCTCTGGGCAGTGCCCGCCTGACTTCACCTTGCATGATAACAGGAGCACCCCACTCCCTGTGTCCCTTTGCCCTCTGATATCCAGCCCCAGGCACAGGCTACTCACTGAAATCCCAGATCCTCCTCCCCCAGGCATGTCTCAATTTTGCCTTCAGCCGCCACTCCTGTAAACCACACAGCACTGACAATGCAACAGAGGTGGGTTTATTTAGGAAGAAGTAAAGATTTAGCTAGGAGTGCGAGGAAGTGGTGGAAACAAACAGTTACGCCACACAGCAAAATCACCGGGCGCGAAGGGTCTGATCACTAGTTTCCTTTCCTTGCTAATAAAGTAGGTTCCCCCCTCCCCCCAATAAAAGTTTAGTCTGTTGCAGAGCTGGCTGGTTTCATGAGAACCAGGATCCAAATGTTCAGGAAAACACCCTCCCTCCCCTGGGGATTTCCTCCGTGAATGCATTTCCCTCTGTGTTATGCTGAAAATAGCCTTTTGATCCTATTCGCTGGCAGGGTAAACCTCTGCCTCAGGGCAATGTTCCCTTTTTTAACCTTCCGGTGGTTTCATTCGATAGTTTGCAGTGACCTCCAGTGATTTCCTGTTCAAAGTCTTAGTATTGTGCAAGGCTAAACGACTGAGTCTTGCATTGCATCACTGGCTAAGGAGGGGGAGGGTGAAAACTCCCCTGGCTGAATGGGCCATCACCGAGACATTATCCCCTGGGGTCTAATTTCTTCTCCAAGTCCGGAAAACATAGGGTCAAGATCAAAACATTATCCTTTAAATGTTACCTGTACATGCATCCCGCAACAATTATGAATCTTGACAAATTATAAGCATTCTGTATGTACTTTTCTCATTACACTTTCTGGATAAATATCCTTAAGATGCATTTGGTATAGTGAGTTTGTCAGGTCTCAGGTGAGAGCTGTTTGCAAAGAAGGGGACCTTTCGCCAATGGCTTGTGGCATTTCAGCGTTGCATTAGGGCTGGGAGGAAGTTTTCCATCAAGTACTTTTTTTAGACAGAAAATTGTTGGGGTTTTTTTCCTCTCTGAAACATTTTTTTTTCCACCAACCCTTGGTGAAATGTCAGTTTTTTCAGCAAAAACGTGACTGCTTGGAAAATGGAATATTTTGATTCAGAAATGCCACAGTGATGGCTTATGGGAATTGTAGTTCGCTTGTCTCATGTCCCCATTCTCCTCTATAGGCTGGGCTCTCCATTTGGACTACATCTCCCACGATGAACTACAGCGTAGCATTCCCATGATGCACCACCCCTGTCCAAGAGGAGAAACCACAGTGTCTCAAGGGAGATGTAGTCTGAGCAGAGAGCCCAACCCATAGAGGAGAATGGACACATGAGGCAACATGATGGCATTTCAGAATTGAAATATTTAGGGGTTTTAGCCAAAAAATTTCATCCATTGGTGAAAATTTTTTCACCATTTGGCAGAAAGTTTCCAGTATTAAAATTTTCACGAACCAAAATTGAAATTTTCTGTGGAAAAGTCAGAGAAAAACAAAAAAAAAATCCACTTCAAGGTAACTTTCTGAGGACAGATTTAGCTGAAAACAAACCACTTCGGTTCCATCAATATTTTCTGTGGAAAATGTAACCAAAAATGAAAAATTTCACAGCCAACACTATTGTCTCTGGAAAATTAAGAGGGAAATGAAAAATTTCTGTTCCATTGATGTTTTCTGTGGAAAGTACAAATAGGAACAAATATTTTCTCTTTCACTGAAATTTTCTGTGGAAAGTGTAGATGAAAAGGGATATTTATGGTTCCATCTATGTATTCTGTGGAAAAATTAGGGAGAAAAAGACAAATTTTCCCTCTTGCCAACATGTTCTGTGAAAACTTCAGACGAAGAATAAAAAAAATCAGTTCTGTTGACATTTTCTGTGGAAAATTTAGGCCAAAAAAAATTTTAATAATTTTTTTTCCGCCACTATGGAAAATTAAGACAAAAATATTCTGTGGAAACCCCTTTGTTTCCCAACCAGCTCTCACCCCAAGACATGTCCCAAGTGCCCCCTCATTTTAGGTCCACATTCAGGTAGCATGGCCTATTGGCCACACTTAAGACTTCTTGGCCCATCCGGCCCTGTACATCAGCTTGGCCATGGCCCCCTTGACCTCCTTGTTCCTCAGGGTGTAGATGAGCAGGTTGAGGGCCGGCGTGACCACGTTATAGAAGACAGCGATGTGCTTATCCCAGTCGGGGGTGGTGCCAGAGCGGGGCCTCATGTACATGGAGATGACGGTGCCATAGAAGATGGTCACCACGGCCAGGTGGGAGGCACAGGTGGAGAACGCTTTGTGTCGCCCAGCGGCCACCTGCCCCTGCAGCACAGAGGCCAGGATGAGGCCATAGGAGGCCAGGATGACAGCCAGCGGGAGCAGCAGAATGAGCACGGCCGCCCCGAAGACCACGGCTTCGGTGAGGCGCCTGTCGGCGCAGGCCAGCTCCAGCACCACCGGCAGCTCGCAGAAGAAGTGGTTGACCCGGTTGGGCCCGCAGAAGGGCAGCCGCAGGACACAGGCCACGTTGACCACCGAGAGGAGAAACCCACTGGCCCAAGAGGACAAGGCCAGCGCCCAGCAACGGCTCCGCCCCATGAGGGCGGCGTAGCGCAGCGGCCGGCACACGGCGACGAAGCGGTCGTAGGCCATGGCGGCCAGCAGGATGGCCTCGGAGCTGCCGAGCGAGAGGGCGAGGTACATCTGGGCAGCACAGTGAGCAAAGGGGATGGATTTGGTATGGGTCAGGAGGTGGGCCAGAGCCTGGGGGACGGTCCAGCTGGTGTAGCAGATCTCCAGGAAGGAGAGGTGGCTGAGGAAAAAGTACATGGGGGTGTGGAGGCACGAGTCGGCCCGCACCAGGCCCACGATCAGCAGGTTGCCCGCCAGGGTGGCCAGGTAGGTGGCCAGGATGGCCGCGAAGAGGAGGCGCTGCATCCGCGGCTGGCTGGACAGACCCACCAGGATGAACTCGGAGACCGAGGTGCGGTTCTCACCCCGCATCGCCTCTGTCTGCCTGCAGGAAGAGAGAGCGGGGGGATAACACAGGCCGGACTCTGAGGCAGACTCAACGGGGGCTTGGCTACGCCCGGGTCAATCCAGAGTCACACCTGACTGTACTGAGGGAAGGGCTGGGTTCTGATCTCAGCCTCCTTGGATCAATCCAGAGTAACACCTGACTGCAGTGGGGACAGGGCTGGATTCTGATCTCAGCCCCCTGGGGTCATTCTGAATTTCAGGGTCAACTCCAGATTGACCGCAGGGGGACTGAGATCAGAAGCCAGCCCTGACCCCATTGCAGTCAGGGTTGACTCCGAGCAGGGATCTGTACTTGGGGTGCCCCCCTCCCAGGAGAATGCCCTACTCACTGGGCTATTAGCAAGTATCTCTTTCCCTACCCTTCTTCCTTATCCTGCATTTGCAAAAAATATTTGTCAAATCTTTTGAAACTTCCTGGTCATTAAAGATCCCCTGAAACATCCCATCCTCCACCCCCACTCCCACACCCACACACAGCCCAGATTCCTGGCCAAGCCCTCTGCGCTCTCAGCTGGTTTCTCTATCACTTCCTGTCCCAAACTCTTGCAGTAGTGTTGCTTTATGCTGTTAAAGAGCCCCTGTGCTCCATTCCAGAGGTGGCCGCAGCTCAGCACCAGCAGAGGGGTCCCTGTATAACCAGCCCCTGTGTCCCACCCCAGATCCCACCTCTCCTGCCCACCCAGAGCGATTTGCTGGGCACAGAGTACTGCGCGGAAGCTGAGGACGGGATGTCCAGAAGCCTCCAACAATTGGAGAAGACACCGGTAAGGCCTCATCTGTAATACTGCGTCCAACACCTGCCCCCCGCATTCAAGAAGGAGGATTCCAACTGGACAGGAGCTGGGATGAGTGGGGGTCGGCGCCCTGATCTCCCAAGAAGGAACTGGCAGAACGGGGCCTGTTTAGGCCGGAATACGAGCTGAGAGGAGCACCGGAAGGTCTATCCATCCCGCTGCAAGGTGAACACCCGGAAGGGGATCCACTACTGAAGCAGAATTTTTCATATGGCTAAACATCAATGCAGACGTCCAGGAACAAAGAAACGAGACTGTATTGTATGCCCAGGTCCTGGTACAACCCTCGGACTCTCCTGGGTAGCAGGGACTCTGAGAAAGTTTTGGGGGGTCATGGTGCATAATCACCTGAACACAAGCTCCCAGTATGGCCAGAGGAGTCAATGGAATCTTGGGGTATGCAGAGAGCAATCTCAAGTAGGCGCGGAGAGGTTATTGTATCCCTGGATCTGGCCCTGGGGTGACCACTGCTGGGATCCGGTGTCCAGTTCTGGTGTCCACCATTCAAGAAGGATGCTGATAAATCAGTGATGAGTCAGAGAAGAGACAGGAGAATGACTGAAGGATTAGAAAACCTGCCTGTGAGGGATAAACTCCAGGAACTCAATCTATTTATTTTAAGAAAGAGAAGGTCCAGGGAGGATTTGATTCCAGTCTATAAGTGTCTACATGGGGAACAAATATTTCATAGTGGGCTCTTCAATCTAGCAGACACTGGTCTAACACCATCCAATGGCTGGAAGTTGAAGCTAGACAAATTCAGACTGGAAACAATGTGTCCATTTGGAATGGGGAGAGTAATTAACCATCAGAACAACTCACCAAGGGCGTGGCGGATTCTCCATCACTAGCAATTTTCAAGCTGGATGTTTCCCTGAAAGCTCTGCGCTAGGAATTCTCTGGCCTGGGTTATACGGGGAGTCAGACTAGACGATCACATTGGTCCCTTCTGGCTTTGGAATCTATGAATTTGTGACGGACGATGTGACCGAAGGGCAAATGGGGATACGCTGGCTGGGAGCCACATGAGGCTGGAAACCAGGAGCATGTTCCCCCCCCCCCCCCCCCCCCCCGTCAGCGGGCAGGTTCTGGAGCAGCCTCACAAGAGGAGGAGGTGAAGGCAAGAAACCAAACCGGAGCTCGATGAGTTTCTACCCCACAAACTTTACTCAGGTTAGCTAACCCAGGTTAAAATAACAATGAAGACACAGCTGTTTGGCTTTTAACGCAGGTTAGCAGCTCTGATCAGACTCCAGTCATGCTAGGATATATCTACACTGAAAAAAAGAAAGAAAAGAAGAAAAAAAAGAAAAAAAAAAAAGGTGTGTTCCTAGAATGGGTTAGCCTGCATGGGCTAGCCACATCTGGCGAGCAGGGGTTGCAATGCTGGTGAAGACAGGGCAGGCATGACCAGAATTCAAGCCTATGGTCCCTGGGGCTAACGTACAAGGAACATGCATTTTTTGCAGTGACAATGCACACATATAGAATGGTAGGACTGGAAGGGACCTCGAGAGGTCAAGTCCACTGTTCCCTCTAAGCTGTGCACGTGTGCACACGCACACAGATCCTAAACCCACGCACACAGTGAAACACCGCACACACAAAAATTTGCACAATAGCACAACAATTTGCACAGAAGAAATTTTTTGCCTGACACATGGCCTGTCAAGTCCAGTCCTCTGCACTCACGGCAGGACCACGCATCATGCAGGACCAAGCACCCTGTTTAGCCAAGTGTCCTGGCTGCATTTCTACATAACCCAGGTTACCAACGCACCTTTTATTGCGTCTCCTCAGTCTCACCCGTGCCGGGCAGCCAAAACTCACAAGCCAGACTTCAGAACCATCCCCTGGTCGGCTTTCAACCCAGGAGATCGGTTTTATCAAAGGAACCACTGGCGAGTCATTTCTTTGCCTCCAGGGTTTGTGCTCGGGCCATGATTCCCGGCTTCACTCCTCAGCTAGGAGGATTCAAAGCCCGCTCTTTTATTTCAACAAAGGCCAAGCGTCTCCCATGACTGCCTGACCCCAGTGGCTGGGCCTTTGAGAGCAACCCGGACAGCAGGAGACTCGGCAGCACGACTCATGTAGAATAGGAGCTCCTGGGGCGAGCCCAGCCCCTGCGATGGCCGACGGTCCTCGTGTCCTGCTTGGTGAATTTATCATGCTCCATCTTCAAACCAGTTTGGTTGTTGGGCCCCCACTTCTCCTACCCCAGAACCTCCCTCTGGTGGAGGTTCTCCCTCCTTCACATTTCCAGCCTCTGCTTATTCCTGGCCAGTTTGTCCCCATTTGTCCGAGGGCCAATAGACTCATAGACATTAAGGTCAGAAGGGACCATTATGATCATCTAGTCTGACCTCCTGCACAATGCAGGCCACAGAATCTCACCCACCCACTCCTGCAATAAACCTCTCACCTATGTCTGAGCTATTGAAGTCCTCAAATCATCGTTTAAAGACTTCAAGGTGGAGAGAATCCTCCAGCAAGTGACCAGTGCCCCATGCTGCAGAGGAAGGTGAAAAAACCCCAGGGCCTCTTCCAATCTGCCCTGGAGGAAAATTCCTTCCTGATCCCAAATATGGCAATCAGCTGAGCCCTGAGCATGTGGGCAAGATTCACCACCCAGATACCCAGGAAAGAATTCTCTGTAGTAACTCAGATCCCACCCCAGCTAACATCCCATCACAGGCCATTGGGCCTATTTACCATGAATAGTTAAAGATCAATTAATTGCCAAAATCATGTTATCCCATCATACCATCTCCTTCATAAACTTATTGAGCTTAATCTTGAAGCCAGATAGGTCTTTTGCCCCCACTGCTTCCCTTGGAAGGCTGTTCATTTCATCCAGAGAACTCCAAGCACTTTACAAAGAAAAGTGTGTATGATGGCCCTCAGTTTACAGACAGGGAAATTGAGGTATAAAGAAGAAAGGAGTCCCATATGTCTTCCTTTTCCACTGTACTGAGCCAGCTCTGCACTCGTTCACCTAAACACATGGTTAAATGCTAAAGAAAATGCAGAGCTACACTTTGCAGTGCCCAGCACAACGGACTCTGGTCAGTCCCTAGGCACTGTAATAAACATGGTCACTAATAGCTAGCTACCATGTGCTATTAATTGGAAGAGATACTCTGGGTAAATCCCTAGCTGATCCAATCCAAGATATACACAATATGGTTTAGTGGTCGGCACTAAATGGAAATCTGGACACCTGGGTTCTACCCTCAGCTCTGCCACCAATTCGCTGCAGTACCTGGGACTTCTCTCTGTGCCTATAAACCTGTGAGGGGGGTCAGTGAAGTTGCCATGCTGGAGCATAGGGAGCACTGGAAATTGCTTGTTCAAGGGCACTACCGATGCGTCTAGTATTACCTATGGGGTGCTGTTCAGTATACATGGTGCTTTATTAATGAGGGGCAGAGACCTGTGTCCATAAGAGATGCTATTTGGCAACCATGCTAAGGCCGGAAGTATTTGGGCTTAGGCACATGCTGATTAGTTAGAGCCACGGTGATAATTAAAACTGTGTACATTGGTACCCTGGGGCTAGCCCAGTTCCTTTGTTAACCTGGGGAGATACCAGTTGTAGTCAACAACTAACTGGTGAGGAGGCCGGGGAATGAAGGACAACTGTGTCTGCACCACTTGGTTGGCTGCAGACTGTGTGCCAGCAGTACGGGACCAGGCAGCCTGCCAAGCCTGCAGCTCTCACTCTTGGATATTCACAAACAGGCCGCAGAGGCATGGCAGCAAGAGAGAAATGTCAGTGTCACTTCTCACATAAGTCTACCTGAACATGGGGTCCCCAGTAGGCTGGGTGGGCAGCAAGTAAGAATCAGACGTACCCCTGGTTCAAGATTACCCATTCCTCCACAGGCTAGAGAGAGGCAAATACATCCTACTCTTCAGGTGTAGGCTCAGTTTGTGCCAATAGCATCCCTCTTCTTGATGGTACCCAACGTGGTGGCCCCTGGAAATAAAACTTCCCACTGCTGCTTATGTATATAGCACCTGCTCTCCTGGAGGAAGGAGGTTTTGTGGCCTTATGAGGTATGAACCCAGTATAACCCTTCTCTCATCCCCATCCGAAACTGCTTTGCTGCACACATATTAAGACCTGTTATCCAAGGCGTGTGTAGTCTTTTCCAAACTTTAATTAAGCTTCTCGGTGCTCTGGAAAGCCCAGAGCCTAGTAGCCATATTGCCAAGGGGCAAGCTAAGGCAGAGATGTGAAGCGGCTCATTCAGCCTTACTCAGCAAAGCAACGGGAGAGCTGGGGCTGGACTCTGCTGCCACCTCAGCACAAGAGCCCCAGAGCTGGGGATAGAACCCAGGCATCCTGACTCCCCATCCCACCTTCTTCTAAAGTCTAGACCTTGCTCCCTCCCTCCACAGAGCTGGGGATAGAACCCAGGCATCCTGGCTCCCGGCTTCCCTGCTTCAGCCATTAAGCTGCACAGCCTCTGTTTGATGCAAGAACAAATCCATTTAAAAAACCAAGGAAATGATAACTGAAGTAAAACTGCATTGCCAGCATTGCTCTCCCTAGATTGCAACTCCTTGAAAGGGATTCTGCTTGAGCGTCTTTGGGGCACTGCAGACCAGACACCTAGAACAGTTTCTTAAGCATTACACTTGTCCTTAATGTGCAGTCAAGCAGAGGGCCAGAAGACAGACTGGCGGGGTCACAGCACACAGACAACTATGAAGTGGCCGGAAGGGAATTTGGACTTTTTCAAAAACAACCTGAAATCTCAGTTCAAGTTCCCCACCGTCAACGGCTCGGAAAAAAGGCATTCCACTTGTAGTGCAGCGTAGCTCTCCTCACCACGCAACCAGAACAACTGCACCTGCCTCTCCGGCTGCCCTAATCATCAACCATTTGGGGAAGTGTCCTGTGTTTTCCCGTAGACCAGTCACCTGTTAGCCGAGGCACGCACCTGCTCACAGGAAACCGGCGCTGCCGCATAAGCGGTGCTAGAAAGAATGTGGAGCCCAGGAGGAGAAAGGGGAGCACAGAGTTGATCGACGACTGCTCCAGCCACACTGAAGAGTCCGTGATCCCCTCCACACTTGGTGCATTTTCCACCTTTAACCCCTCAGCCCCTACTTCTCCCCCACAAAAGCTGTCAATGGATCTTCCAGCCTCATCACTTCAGCTACACTCTGCAACACTCCTCCTAAGATAGCTTCACTCACCAGCTGATTGTTTTCAGAGTCGCAGCCCTAAGCAACTTCCACCTTCTCTGTAGGTATATATATCTCTTCTTACTATATGTTCCATTCTGTGTATCCGATGAAGGGGGCTGTAGCCCACGAAAGCTTATGCTCAAATAAATTTGTTAGTCTCTAAGGTACCATAAGTACTCCTGTTCTTCTTTCAGCTGATTGTTGTATCTCAAACTCGAACACCAACCGCATGGCTGGGAGACAACAGCGCTCACGTATGCCCATGCAGGCACATTGCACTCAACTTGTTTACAGGCAAAAGGATTAAAAACCTGAGGGCGGTGAGGAAAAGTATTGGGAGGAGGAGAGACAAAGGAAAGGCAAATCCCACCATATAAGCCATTGGAAGCTTTAGCAAGGAAATACCAAGAGGGCCCCTGTCAAGGTTCCTTCCCCACTCTGAACTCTAGAGTACAGATGTGGGGACCCGCATGAAAGACCCCCTAAGCTTATTCTTACCAGCTTAGGTTAAAAACTTCCCCAAGGTACAAACTTTGCCTTGTCCTTGAACCGTATGCTGCCACCACCAAGAGTCTTACACAAAAACCAGAGAAAGAGCCCACTTGGAGACATCTTCCCCCAAAATATCCCCCCAAGCCCTACACCCCCTTTCCTGGGGATTTTCTAGCTAGATTACTTACTAACTTAACAGGAGTTGGAAGGCTGCATTCCTGATCTGTTCCTGGCAAAAGCATCACAGAGACAGACAAACTCTTTGTTCCCACCCCCCCTCCAGATTTGAAAGAATCTTGTCCCCTCATTGGTCATTTTGGGTCAGGTGCCAGCGAGGTTACCTTAGCTTCTTAACCCTTTACAGGTGGAAGGGTTTTGCCTCTGGCCAGGAGCGATTTTATAGCTCTGTATACAGAAAGGTGTTTACCCTTCCCTTTATAGTGATGACAGCCCCCTACTAAGAGATCTTTCCAAAGCATAAAGCAGATACCTATCACCAGCATTTACTCATATGCCAGATGCTGCTTAAGACCAAGTGACCTTGGCATTATTGGCCAGGCTTCACAGCTCCTTGTGCTAACAAAGCAAGGTTACGGGGAAGCAAAACATTCTTCAGCGATCACTTGAGCGAGAAAAGCAGCACCGGCCAAGCGTCAAAGGAAACAAAGCAGATATTGGTGCTGGCTAAAGTGACAACACCTGAGCTCCCCCATCTCCCATGGAAGGCAGAGGGAACTGCTGGTGCTCAGCACCTCCGCAAATCCAGGTCAGGATGCGTTCCGAATCCCAGGAACTGCTTCCGATCGCTGCGGGGCATGGAGGCGGCTACTACGCCAAAAGGGCCCCTGAGCAGCTACAGCTTGAGATTTAGACTGGAAGTTCTCCAGAACAGGGCCTGTCTCTCCTTACGGGTCTCGATGGCACTGGGTACAACTGGGCTCAATCGTAGCACTAGGGTAGCACCTGCAAGCCCCAACTGAGATCAGGGTCCCCTGCCGTTCACCCCCCTGGCGTATTTATGGGGAGCAATCGCATCCCCTCCCAGCCTGCGTTTTACCAAGCTCTTTCGCACTCCATCCATAGACTGCAAGGCCAGACCAGACCAGTCGTGACCATCTCGCTTCAACTTCCAGCCATTGGACAGTGTTTGCCCTTCCTCTGCTAGATTGAAGAGCCTGTTACTGAATATTTGTTCCCCATGGAGATACTCACAGACTGGGATCAAGTCGCCCCGAAGCGTCTCTTTGTTCAGCTAACTAGACTGAGATCCGGGAGTCTCTTGCTCTCAAATCCTTTCGCCATTCACCTGGCTCTTCTCTGACCCCTCTCCAGTGTGTTGTAAGCGGGTGTAGTGGATGGGCTCTTTCTTTAAAAGCTCGCCTCTGGTTCCGACAGGAATGAATTCAGGGCTGTTCTCCAACCTCTGCTATCCAGGGGGTCAGACTAGAGGATCACAGTGGTCCCTTCTGGCCATGGGGTCTCTGAACCCCCTCAGAATGCCGTGGGAGAACGGAGTATTATGTCCGCCCTGCCCCTGGCTTACAGCGAGTTGAACCAAGGTCCTCCAAGCCCCAGACCAGACCCATCGTGACCATCTAATCCGATCTCCCCTCCAGCACTGCCTGGAGAACGGGGACCAGAACATCTGTGTCTTGGGAGATTCCGACCCTTGGAAACTGGTTTCCATTGCAAAACGTCAAATCTGTACACTTCCCCGCGCAAGAACATTTTCGCCAGGTTTTGTTGCTGTTAAACCGCGACGCTGTCCCCCTTTCGGCGTCTAAACCAAAGATCACCTTCTGTTGTGTTGTGCCATCCCGGAAACCAAACACGAGTCGAAAGGAAAAGCCGTCTCCAAATGACAAACCGAAAGAGTGGCCGAACCAATTTGCTCCCCCCTCCTCCCCCCCGCATGAAATATCGTGGAAAGCGATGGCTTCCTGCGGAAAGTTTGGACAGAGACAGAAGGGCATTTTCCCAGGGGAGAAGGGAAATGCCTATTGGAGACCGTTCCCCCCGCTGTAATAACAGACCCTTCCTCTGCAAGAGGGAAATGAAGACACACCAAGAAACATCTCACCCCTATTCTTCTCTGACGGGTCTGCACCAGCGGGGGCGTCACATAGAAATCAGTGGCAAAGAGGAAAGGCTCAGACCCAGCCGGAGCTGTGGGGTCAGGCTCCGGCACCCAGAATAGGCTACGTTAACTGCTCAGGAGCTTTGCGTCAACCAGCTGCAGAGACACAGAGCAGAGATGGCTGCTAGATAGGGACTTGCCAAATTGTTTTGCTTACCCTCTTATTGAAGATTGGCACATACCTGAAGTCCTGGGTGGGGGAAGATCCCCACCTCACCCTCCAGAGAGTGCGTTTTTCATCCGTCTCCTGAATCCAATCCGCAAGGAAGCATCCTGGCTTCCACACTCAAAGCCAGCACCCGGCTGCGGTTGTTAATGAAGCCGTCGGCACCAGAAGATCAGACCCAGAAACCCTCTGCAGCGCAAGGGACGACCCAGAGGGGCACTGGAGGGCCTGTGGCATGGTCCCCCTGGCACAGAGCTCTCTGATTGCCCGGGGCAGAGGATCAGCTCCACGGGGACCCCTCTGTTCCTGGTGGTAATTAACGAGCCTCATCTGGGTCATAGACAGTCTCCCATGGGTGCTCGCCCCATGGAATCTGCAGGATTTTCAGCCTCTCTGAGCCAAAGGTGGGAACCAAAATTAGAGCCGGGAAAAATCACAGATTAAGAATGGCCCTACTGGGTGAGACCATGGTCCATCTTGCCCAGTATCCTGTCTATGACAGGGGCCCATACCAGAGCCTATGGGGAGAGTACAGAATAGGGTGATTATGCAGTGATGCACCCCCGCTACTGGTAGCCAGAGGTTTAGCATCCCCCCCGAGCACGGGGTTGTGTCCCTGACCCTCTTGGCTAATAGCCATCAATGGACCTAGCCTCCAGGATCTTATCTGGTTCTTTTTTGGTCCCTATTATGCTTTTGGCCTCCACAACATCCAATTGCAGTGAGTTCCACAGGTTAATGTTGCACTCGGTGAGAAAGGACTGCCTCTCGTTTGTGTTATGGATTTCATTGGCTGACTCCTGGCTTTTGTGTTATGTGAAGTGGTAAGTAATTCCATATTCACTTTCTCCACACCAGCATGAGGGAAGGAGGGATAGCTCACAGAAGGAGGGATAGCTCAGTGGTTTGAGCATTGACGTGTTAAGCCCAGGGTTCTGAGTTCAATCCCTGATGGGGCCATTTAGGGATCTGGGGCAAAAATTGGGGATTGGTCCTGCTTTGAGCAGGTGGTTGGACTAGATACCTCCTGAGGTCCCTTCCAGCCCTGATATTCTATGATCAACCTCTATCATATCCCCCCTTAGGTGTCTCTTTTCCAAGGTGAACACCCCTAATAGTTTTGGTCTCTCCTCATACGGAAGCTGATCCATAACCTGAGTCATCTTTGTTGCCCTTCTCTGAACCTTTTCCCGCTAAGGATAGCCTTTCCGAGTTGGGGCAACCAGAACCAGGTGCGGCATTCAAGGTGTGGGTGCACCATAGGTTTAGATAGCAGTATTGCGATATTTTCTGTCTTATTTATCCTATTCCTAAATGACGGTCCCTAACATACAGCTGGCCTGTTCGGTCTCTGCTGTAGATTGAGTTTTCAGAGAACTAGTCACGGGGACTCCAAGATTTTTGGTTCTCCGGCTATTCCAAAATATCGCGCGGGAGGAGAGGGCGGATTCAGGGTGGGTCCATCCAGAAGGGGATTTTTTGAACTTGTCAGCGAATGGAAAAGTAAAAATAAAATAGGGCAGGGATGCCCAAACTTTTCTCCTCGCGCCCCCCTTAACAGTAGTGGAATGGGTCCACACCCCCACCCCCCAGAGTGGGAACGGAGCTACAGGCAGGGTCAGGAGCTGGGAGCAGAGCCACAACTGGGACCAGGGGCTGGGGACAGGGGCTGTGGCCAGAACCAGGGGCTGGGCTTGCAACCAGGGACAGGGCTGAAGCCACGGCCAGGGGCTGGGGTGAAGGGCAGGGCCAGAGCAAAGCTAGGGGCAGAGCAGGGCTGGGTGGTGCTCCCTCCTGACCCCCCATGGGGGCTCTCAGGGCCACTACATACCCCCCAGATGATCCTCCACGTCCCCCCTAGGGGGGCATGCCCCACAGTTTGAGGACCACTGAAATAGGGTGATGAGCTGTCCTGGGACTGTCCCAATATTAGGGGATCTGCCCTCTCGACGACCCTGTTCCCTGTTGTCCCAATATTTCACCCTGGCTCACCCTAAAAGAAAACAAAACAAAAACATCCGTGTCCCTTCCCTGCGGAGCTGAGCGCTCTGTGCCATGGGAATAAAACAAAAGGAACTTTCCAATTGTTTTCCATCATAAAACCAAACCGTTGCTGTTGAGAAATGGGGAGACAAACATTTGGATGGTGCCTGCATTTTTTCCCCCACAGCTGAAATAATTCAGCCCCATTGACCCAGATTTCCTAACGGTCCCTGTGTCGTCACATCTGTACATTTCACCCCAAACAACTTTAGGCTGCATAACTTCACCCAGTTCTAACTGAAACTCACCAGGATCTGAGAATCCCAGGGTCTGTGTCCTCCGCCCCAGGGCAGAGGGGTAGGAGCCAGCCCCGGCCATGACTGATGCCCTCCAACTTGGGTGTCACTGGGCTGAGGTGGGTACTGGTGCCAGCCTGTCTGTGTGGAGAGAATTGGCCTTGTGAGTGGAAGCTGGCGAGTGAAATGTGCGGCTTCAACTCCCTCTAGTGGCCGCTCCGCAGCAGAGGGTGGGGAGTTGGCCCAAGTTCCCAGCTGTTCTCCCTGAAGGTTCCTGGTTCTGTCCCCGCTCTCGGCCTGGCCGGGAGCCAGGTTAGAAAAGGGTCGCCCCTGACATGCTGCCAGACCCCGGAGACAGGGTTGGGAGTCGCCACAAGTGACAACGAAGGTTTGTTTCTAGCCAGTTTGATTTGAGGGAGTGGCGGCACAGGAGAGACATTCCCCCGGCAGGTGAATTTTCTGGTGATGTTTGGGCAAAAATCAGACATGAGGTTTGGGAGTTTGAGAGATTGTGAAGGAAATACACTGAGAGCAGGCCCAGCCCCTCCAGCAGGGGCAGGAGGGGGACACACACACTGAGCGCAGGGCACCCCCTCCAGCAGGGGGCAGGAGGGACACACACACACAGCGCAGGGCACCCCCTCCAGCAGGGGGCAGGAGGGACACACACACACAGCGCAGGGCACCCCCTCCAGCAGGGGGCAGAAGGGGGACACACACACAGAGCGCAGGGCACCCCCTCCAGCAGGGGGCAGGAGGGACACACACACACAGCGCAGGGCACCCCCTCCAGCAGGGGGCAGAAGGGGGACACACACACAGCGCAGGGCACCCCCTCCAGCAGGGGGCAGAAGGGGGACACACACACACAGCGCAGGGCACCCCCTCCAGCAGGGGGCAGAAGGGGGACACACACACACAGCGCAGGGCACCCCCTCCAGCAGGGGGCAGGAGGGACACACACACACAGCGCAGGGCACCCCCTCCAGCAGGGGGCAGAAGGGGGACACACACACACAGCGCAGGGCACCCCCTCCAGCAGGGGGCAGAAGGGACACACACACACACAGCGCAGGGCACCCCCTCCAGCAGGGGGCAGAAGGGACACACACACACACAGCGCAGGGCACCCCCTCCAGCAGGGGGCAGAAGGGGGACACACACACAGCGCAGGGCACCCCCTCCAGCAGGGGGCAGAAGGGGGACACACACACAGCGCAGGGCACCCCCTCCAGCAGGGGGCAGGAGGGACACACACACACAGCGCAGGGCACCCCCTCCAGCAGGGGGCAGAAGGGGGACACACACACAGAGCGCAGGGCACCCCCTCCAGCAGGGGGCAGAAGGGGGACACACACACACAGCGCAGGGCACCCCCTCCAGCAGGGGGCAGAAGGGGGACACACACACACAGAGCGCAGGGCACCCCCTCCAGCAGGGGGCAGGAGGGGGACACACACACACAGAGCGCAGGGCACCCCCTCCAGCAGGGGGCAGAAGGGGGACACACACACACAGAGCGCAGGGCACCCCCTCCAGCAGGGGGCAGAAGGGACACACACACACAGAGCGCAGGGCACCCCCTCCAGCAGGGGGCAGAAGGGACACACACACACAGAGCGCAGGGCACCCCCTCCAGCAGGGGGCAGAAGGGGGACACACACACAGAGCGCAGGGCACCCCCTCCAGCAGGGGGCAGAAGGGGGACACACACACAGAGCGCAGGGCACCCCCTCCAGCAGGGGGCAGGAGGGGGACACACACACAGAGCGCAGGGCACCCCCTCCAGCAGGGGGCAGAAGGGGGACACACACACAGAGCGCAGGGCACCCCCTCCAGCAGGGGGCAGAAGGGGGACACACACACACAGCGCAGGGCACCCCCTCCAGCAGGGGGCAGAAGGGACACACACACACACAGCGCAGGGCACCCCCTCCAGCAGGGGGCAGAAGGGACACACACACACAGCGCAGGGCACCCCCTCCAGCAGGGGGCAGGAGGGGGACACACACACAGAGCGCAGGGCACCCCCTCCAGCAGGGGGCAGAAGGGGGACACACACACACAGCGCAGGGCACCCCCTCCAGCAGGGGGCAGGAGGGGGACACACACACAGAGCGCAGGGCACCCCCTCCAGCAGGGGGCAGAAGGGGGACACACACACGCTGCCTTCCACACGCGCTTCACTCAGAAATTCTGACCGAGCCATGGCCACTGCTCCAGACCAAGGTTTGCAAAGGAGCCAAAGGAAATTAAGCACCCAGATCCCATTGGACTCCACTGGATTAGTGCAACTCAAGATTGGTTCAAACCCAGCCCAGAATGTTGTTGTTTATTCTTATGTATTAGGTGTAATATGGTAGTGGTAGGAGCACCAGGCATTGATCAGGGTCCCACTGTGCTAGGAGCTGTATGTTATCTACTAGGTGTATTACAGTAGCACTGGGAGCCCCATCATGGCTTAGGACCTCTGCACTAGGTGCTGTACATTATCTACTAGGTGTATTACGGTAGCACTGGGAGTGAATGAGAGATGATCAGTCTGCCAGGGGTTGGCTGTGAGGAGCCCTGAAAATAAAGCCAAGCAGCTTCTGTTGGATGCACTAGAGATGGGGGAGGTGGCAGAGGGCTGCCAGGAGAGGAGGGGCCCGGTTGAAGCAAGGGGCTGGGAGAACAATCTGGCAGTGCTCTGGGTGGCCAGCAGCCAGGAACGTCGGCCCGGGCCTGTTCGCTGGCACTCAGAGATCTAAGAAACAAGCCAGGTTTGAAGCTGACGCAGCCTGAACTCCCAAGAGGGGAGTCACAGCTGCTCTGTAATGGACTCTAAGCAGCAGGCGCCAGAGGGTGAGACGGCGACTCTGGGAGAGGTTTGCCTCTGGGTCCAGCCGAATGGCCTGGCACAGGAACACAGATTTGGTCAACTCCCATCAGATCAGCCCCTCAGTTAGCCCTGGATCTGTGCTCTGGCAGGCCGGCTGCTCCGTAAAGAGGAGCGAGGAGCGCACGTTTCGCTCACAGAGCACGGAGCTGACTGGCAACTTATTCAACCCCGCGCACTGCTCGGTCCATGTGACCCAGTCACTTCCAGCCATGTTCCCTGTTCTCCCCGGGTCTGTCGCTGGGCTTGGGTTGGGTCTGCAAAAGCCAGGGCTCCCAGCTGCTGCCCCAAGACCGGCCCTTTGGCACCGGAGGCCCTGTCTCTCTCTGTGGCTCCCTGCAGTGAATGCAGCCCAGCCAGACACCTGCAGAAAGCTTGGACCGGCCTCTCCAGGGTGCAATGCCCAGGGGGGATTTGCAGCGACACTGGCAGCCTCCGCAGAGCCATTGATGGACTCCGGCTCCGGCTCTCTCTCCCATCTGCCCCAGGCCAGGCTCCTGAGTCCCTCCAAACGGCTCCTTCTCTCAGTCCCCTGAGTCCATGTTCTCCAGCTCCACTCCCAGATCCTGCCAGTCGGGGTTTCCTGCTGATTGTCCAGTCCTTGGGGGCTTCTCTTGGTGTCGCTAAATCCTCGGTTGATTTGGGTCGGCCAGAGCCACTTCTTCAATGATTCCAGTCCTTCCCCACCACACACACACAGCGAGGTGACACCCCCACCCCTCCTGTGCCATTCCAGGATCAGTATTAACCCTTTCGCACCTGCTGGGTAGCCATGCCATGTACATAGGGAAACTGAGGCATGCCTCAGATTCAGGCAAATATGACAGAAAATGCCCACTTCGTCACACCAGGCACCTGGGAAAAGCAGTGGGCCGGGAAACGCAGGGATGGGAGTGCAGGTGGAAGAACCAGAACAAGGGGCTACCCCAGCCAGCACCTGGCATGCCACGAAGGAGTCAGCTCTGCCCAGAAGTGCGGGACAATGAGGGAATGAGCACGCACCCACATTTGCCGAGATTCCTTCCCTTGGGCTGGAAGCTGCCCGGCTTGGCCAGTGCCAGGGGGCAGCCGACAGGACGGTCTCTTGGCTCTATTGGGTTATGAGAGGGGAGCACGGAAATGAGGAAATGTAGGGGAAAGGGCTGCCGGATCTTCTGGAAGAGCTGAAAGAGGAACTGGGCCTGGCACGTTGACACTGGGGGGCCAATGTTGGGCGACCGTGAACCATGCCAGCCATGCACAGAGGCACCAACTTTATGATTTCCTGAGGGCTTCTCAACCCCCACCTCCATCCCAAGCCCCGCCCCCACTCTACCCCTTCCCCTCGTACAGGGGAAACTGAGGCATGGAGCAGGGTAGTGACTTGCCCATGGTCACCCAATGGCAGAGCCAGGGTTAGAACCCAGGTGTCCTGTGTCCCAGTCCAGTGCTAGAGCCATGAGGAGCCCCGTGGCCCTGGCTGGAGCATGAGACCATCTCCCCGAGCCCTGTCCCTCCTAGAGAAGCCAATGGGGGGGTCCCAGTCCTAGAGACAAGGACCCATCCCCTGCCCCATACCATTGCTAGAGACCCCACTCAGGCACGCAAGTCCCTTTGCCCCCTCCCCCCATTCTCTAGCTCTTTCGCAGCAGAATGCAGCCCCACAGGTAGGGCACCATGAGGGCACAGGCCAAGCATGGGGCTGGTGAGAGCGCGGCTCTGAGTTTCCCTGCCCCCCTTGAGGGCACTGTGACCCAAGCAAGTGACCCAAGGAGAGCAGCAGCTGGGGCCGGGCACAAAAGGGGCCGTCCCAGGCACCAGGCCCCCAAGAAACATTTCGCCTGAGAGGCGTTGACGTCCATGCAAGCTCCAGCAGAAAAACATTTGGGAAGATCCAAACTGGGAGCGGAGAATTGCCTCCCAGGTTTCTCCTTTAGGTTCCTTCCCACTACCAGTGTTTTTTGCCTCCTTGTGATCAGGGCACCCTCACGCCAGGCACAGCCCAGACACAAAATCACCAAGATTGTGGTCCCTAAACCAATGGCCAATTATCATCTAGGGGCTGGGGCTCTCTGCTCCCTCTAGAGGGGAGAGGAGGCAAAGCCTGCTCTGTCCAGCCTGATTTACATGCTTTTTACCCATAGTCCCACCTGATGAGTTTGGCTGCTCTACTTGGCAAGTGCTCACACTTTGGTGTGTAAATGTGACAATAGGTTATTATCCTCGCTGGACTCAAGATGGGGTAGGGGGCTGGGGCATGAAGCCGCCTGGCTGAGGGGTCACCCCGAGTGTACAAGCAATGTCATTTGGTTGGATAATGAAATGGGTAGGGAGGGGGATAGGAGGTCTGGAAATGAGGCGAGGCGAGGCGAGGCGAGGCAAGGCATTTTGTGGGGTTCCTATCTAGAGGTTTACTTCCCTGCCCCCGTGAGCACAAATCTGTGGGGCACTCGGAGTGGAGGCTTATTGGCTGTGAGGTCAAGCTGAATGTGGTGAATGGACTTCACAATATGGCTGACAGTGGTAATACAAGGCCTGATGCAATGCAGCCCCCATCTCAGTGAGTGTGTCTGGGCAGTGCCCCATATGACGGGGCCCCGACCTCGGTGTCTCAGTGTCTGGGCAGCACTGGGCATGACGGGGCCCCGATCTTGGTGACTCTGTGTCTGGGCAGCGCTCGGCATGACGGGGCCCTGACCTCAGTGGCTCTGTGTCTGGGCAGCGCTAAGCACAAGGGTACATATGGGCCGTGCTGAGCGGATGTGACGATGTGACTCAGCAGGGATGGGGGAGTGTTGACCTGGGAATGTGCCCTGGGGATGGGAGACCTGAGAGCCTGTCACCTGAGCCAGGAGGGGGAGGGGGAGGTAACATCTCTGCCCAGGAATGTGGACGGAGGCTGCAGCAGGGAACCTGCTGGGTGGGTTTAGTTTCAGTTTGGGGCTGGGTGGAGGAACACAGGGAACCCCAGGGCTGGGGTCTAAGCTCCCTGCTCCCCCAGAAGGACTTGACTGAGGGGTCCTGGTTGTACCCACAAGCTCTGTTGTGGACTGTGTTCCTGTTGTCCAATACACCTTCTGTTTTACTGGCTGGCTGAGAGTCTCAGTGGATCCCAGGAAGAGGGGTGCAGGGCCTGGACTCCCCCACACTCCGTGACAACTGGTGGCAGCGGTGGGATGTACTGCACCCCGTGAACGGCGCTTCCTGCAGTAAGTGACTGGGGAACAGTAAAACGAAGGGGAATTGACAGGGACCAGGCGTGCTGAAGATTCAGAGAGAGACGGTTTCGGGGGGCGGTTAACCCCTGGGAATGTGTGACCAGAGAGAAGGACTTTTGCAGTAACAGGGTCCCCCGGGGGATTGCAGCGAGCGGTCCCAGGGGCGGAGGAGTCTGCAGCTCGACCCTGGCAAAGAGGTGGTGACCTCAAGAAGAACTGGCACACTAAGGGCTTTTCCTGGAAACCGTGGGAAGCTGCCCGGCCTGCGAGTGGCCAGCAGGGAGATGTACGCTAAACGCCTTAAGAGCGACCTGGTGGAGCTGTGCAGGCAGAGGGGGCTGCGCATCGGGAGGTCCACCAAGGAACAGCTGATTGCCCAGTTGGAGGAGAGGGATCGCTTGGATGACCCGATCCCTGTCCCTGAGGGAAGCCGCCCGGCAGACGCAGCATGGGCCCTGGGGCCTGACCGGGCTGGGAGGGGTCAGACTGCTGCCGAGGACATCCCGAGACCCTCCCTACCTATGCCTGGGGAAGGGGTTGGGGGAAGCCCAGTGAATACCGAGGGCACCCTGACCCCGGCACCCAGCAGGGGATCCTCCCGGCGGAGCTCCCCATCCCTGGAGCGGATGCGGCTGGAATGGGAGAGGGAGATGAAAATGAGGGAGCTGGAGGATCATGAAAAACAACGTCAACATGAGGAGAAACAACGTCAACATGAGCAGGAGGAGAAGGAGAAACAACGTCAACATGAGCAGGAGGAGAAGGAGAGGGAGCGTCAGGAGAAGGAGAAACAAAGACAGCATGAACTGGAGCTGGCCAGGCTGAAGAGCAGTGGGGCCCCGGCTGCGGTGAGTGAGGGGGGACCCAAGACTGCAAGGAACTTTGATAAGTGCTTCCTGGCCCAGCGGAAGGAGGGGGAAGACATGGATAGCTTCCTGACGGCCTTTGAGAATGCCTGCGAGATGCACAGGGTTGACCCTGCAGACAGGCTCCAGTTCCTCACCCCCTTACTGGATCCCAAAGCCGTGGAGGTGTACAGCCGGATGACAGGGGCGGAGGCAGGGGACTATGAACTGTTCAAACAGGCCCTGCTCCGTGAGTTTGGGCTGACCCCCGAGATGTACCGGAGAAGGTTCCGGAGTCAGCGTAAAACGCCTGAGGTCACCTACCTACAACTGGTCAACCGGATGCAGGGGTATGCCCGCAAGTGGACAGCTGGGGCCCAAGCTAGAGAGGACCTGCTTGGCCTAATCGTACTGGAGCAACTGTATGATCAGTGCCCTTCCGACCTGAGGCTGTGGTGGGTGGACAAAAAGCTCGAGAACCCCCAGCACGCAGGGCAGCTGGCCGACGAGTTTGTGAACAGTCAGTCAGGGGGTAGCCTGGGGGAGTCCCAAAAGAACAGGCCCCCCCCGATGCAGAGAGAGAGTCACCAGGGGGCCTCCCAGCGGGGAAATAGGGAGAACCCCCTCCCACGGGGAACGCCTAGCGTCGAGCCCCTCCGACCTGCTCGAGGGGACCAACGTGACCTGAGCTGCTATCACTGTGGCCAGAGGGGCCACGTACGGTCCCAGTGCCCCGGGCTCAGGGACAGACTGAGCAGACCCAACCTACCCAGGGTTAACTGGGTAGGGACCCAGCTGGACGAGGGGCAGACGACCCAGAAAAGGGGGGCTGCCAGTTTACCACCTGCTCAGGAGGGAAGAGTACCCCAGGCCAACTCCGCCAGAGGGCTGGAGGCTCTGGACTCAGGGTGCTCGGTTTACAGGGTGGGCGCGGGGCTGTCCCTCCGGAGAGAGTGCCTTGTTCCCCTGGAGGTGGATGGGAGGAAGGTCAATGGATACTGGGATACGGGCGCGGAGGTGACGCTGGCCCGGCCTGAGGTGGTGGCCCCAGATCGGGTGGTGCCCAACACCTACCTGACCCTGACAGGGGTGGGCGGGACCCCATTTAAGGTGCCCGTGGCAAGGGTACACCTGAAATGGGGGGCCAAGGAGGGCCCCAAGGATGTGGGGGTACACCACCATTTGCCCACTGAGGTTTTGATGGGGGGACACCTAGAGGACTGGCCAAGCAAGCCCCAGACCGCCCTGGTTGTGACGCGTAGCCAGAGCCGGCGAGGGGCACTGCACCCTGACCTTGGGGAGGGTACCACACCGGAGGCGCAGGACCCTACCCTGGTGGGGGGGGAGCGCCGAGGGGCACGGCTCAGAGAGGCTGAGGCCTCAGCCCTGGTCACTAAGGGGGAACCGGGCCCCGTCCCTGCCCCAGCCGCTGAGTTCCAGGCCGAGTTGAGGAAAGATCCCTCCTTGCGGAAGCTCAGGGACCTGGCCGACCTCAGTGTGGTACGGACCATGAGGAGAGGTTGCCAGGAGAGGTTCCTGTGGGAGAAGGGGTTCCTGTACCGAGAATGGGCTCCCACAAGGGAAGTAGAGTCCTGTGGGATCAGGAGGCAGCTGGTGGTCCCCCAGAAGTATCGCCGCAGGCTCCTGTACCTGGCCCATGACATCCCCCTCGCAGGGCACCAGGGAATCCGGCGCACCCGGCAGAGGTTGCTACAGAACTTTTACTGGCCCGGGGTCTTTACCACGGTCCGGCAGTATTGCCGATCCTGTGACCCCTGTCAGAGGGTGGGGAAGGCCCGGGACAAGGGGAAAGCGGCTTTGAGACCTTTGCCCATCATAGAGGAGCCTTTCCAGAAGGTGGCCATGGACATCGTGGGGCCTCTCAGCAGGACGACACGGTCGGGGAAGAAATACATTCTGGTGGTGGTAGATTTTGCCACCCGCTACCCCAAGGCAGTGCCCTTAGCTTCCATTGAAGCAGACACCGTGGCCGATGCGCTCCTGACCATTTTCAGCCGAGTGGGGTTCCCCAAGGAAGTCTTGACAGACCAAGGCTCCAACTTCATGTCGGCCCTGCTCCGGTGCTTGTGGGAGAAATGTGGGGTCCGGCATGACTGGGCCTCAGCTTATCACCCCCAGTCCAATGGGCTGGTGGAGAGGTTTAACGGGACGCTAAAGATGATGCTGAAAACCTTTATGGACCAGCACCCGCAGGATTGGGACAAGTACTTACCGCACCTGCTGTTCGCGTACAGGGAGGTGCCCCAGGAGTCTACCGGATTTTCGCCTTTCGAACTGCTATATGGAAGGAGGGTGAGGGGCCCCCTGGACCTGATGAGAGACGAGTGGGAGGGGAAGGCCACTCCCGATGGAGAGTCAGTGGTGGAGTATGTCCTGATCTTCCGAGAGAGACTGGCTGAACTCATGGGCCTGGCCAGGGAGAATCTGGCCAGAGCCCAGAGGAAGCAGAAGGTCTGGTATGACCGCACGGCACGGGCCCGTGCCTACGCCACCGGGGATCCGGTGATGGTTCTCATCCCAGTGAGAAAGAACAAACTACAGGCCGCCTGGGAGGGTCCTTTCAAGGTCGTCAAGCAGCTCAATGAGGTAAACTATGTGGTGGAGCTGTCGAACCGGGTGCACCACCGCCGGGTGTACCATGTGAATATGATGAAGCCATATTATGCCAGGGGGAATGTGGTGTTGGCCGTGTGTGGACAGTGGGAAGAGCAGGGAAATGACCCTTTAGTAGATCTATTCCCTGGGACCAGAGCTGGTTCCCCGCTGGAAACAATTCCCCTCTCGGATCAGCTAACCCCTGCCCAGCAAGCTGAGGTCAGGGAGGTGCTGCATCCGTACCGACAGCTGTTTTCCAACCAGCCTGGACGCACTAATCTGACTGTCCACCGGGTGCAGACAGGGTCGCACCCGCCGATAAGATGCTCCCCCTTCCGAGTCACAGGGAAAACTGCTCAGGACCTGGAAAGAGAGGTCCGGGACATGCTGGCTTTGGGGGTGATCCAGCCATCGGCCAGCCCTTGGGCCTCGCCGGTGGTGCTGGTCCCCAAAAAGGACGGGTCGGTCCGGTTCTGTGTGCACTATCGGAAGCTCAATGCCATCACTGTATCTGATGCCTACCCCATGCCCAGGCCGGACGAGCTCCTAGACAAGCTGGGAGGAGCTCGGTACCTTACCACCATGGACCTTACAAAGGGCTACTGGCAAGTGCCGCTGGATGCAGATGCCCGACTGAAATCGGCCTTTATCACCCCTCTGGGGCTCTATGAGTTCCTGACCCTGCCTTTCGGCCTCAAGGGAGCGCCGGCCACCTTCCAGCGCCTGGTGGACCAGCTACTGAGGGGGATGGAGAGTTTTGCCGTGGCGTATATTGATGACATCTGTGTCTTTAGCCAGACCTGGGAGGACCACGTGTCCCAGGTTAGACAAGTGCTGGACCGACTCCAGGGGGCTGGGCTGACTGTAAAAGCGGAGAAGTGCAAGGTGGGGATGGCGGAAGTATCTTACCTGGGCCATCGGGTGGGGAGCGGCCGCCTAAAGCCGGAACCAGCCAAGGTGGAGGTGATCAGAGACTGGCCCACTCCCCACACCAAAAAGCAGGTCCAAGCCTTTATTGGGATGGCAGGATACTACCGAAGATTTGTGCCCCACTTTAGCGCCATAGCCACCCCCATCACTGAGCTATGCAAGAAGGGGAAGCCAGACAAGGTGGTCTGGACCGAGCAGTGCCAGGTGGCTTTCCGGGCGCTGAAGGAGGCTCTGGTCAGTGGCCCAGTTCTGGCAAACCCAGACTTTGACAAGCCCTTTGTGGTGTTCACCGACGCCTCTGACACGGGACTGGGGGCGGTGTTAATGCAGGAGGATGAAAAGGGGGAGAGACACCCCATCGTGTACCTGAGCAAGAAGTTGCTACCCCGGGAGCAACACTACGCGGCCATCGAGAAGGAGTGCCTGGCCATGGTGTGGGCCCTCAAGAAACTAGAGCCCTATCTCTTCGGGCGACACTTCACCGTCTACACCGACCACTCTCCCCTGACCTGGCTGCGCCAGATGAAAGGAGCCAACGCCAAACTCCTGAGATGGAGCCTGCTCCTGCAGGATTACGACATGGACGTGGTCCACGTGAAGGGAAGTGCCAACCTGATAGCGGATGCGCTGTCCCGGAGAGGGGGTCCCGAACTTCCCCAGGTCACTGGTCAGCGTGACCCCGCTCAGTTCAGTCTCGAAGGGGGGAGAGATGTGACGATGTGACTCAGCAGGGAGGGGGGAGTGTTGATCTGGGAATGTGCCCTGGGGATAGGAGACCTGAGAGCCTGTCACCTGAGCCGGGAGGGGGAGGTGACACCTCTGCCCAGGAATGTGGACGGAGGCTGCAGCAGGGAACCTGCTGGGTGGGTTTAGTTTCAGTTTGGGGCTGGGTGGAGGAACACAGGGAACCCCAGGGCTGGGGTCTAAGCTCCCTGCTCCCCCAGAAGGACTTGACTGAGGGGTCCTGGTTGTACCCACAACCTCTGTTTGAGACTGTGTTCCTGTTGTCCAATAAACCTTCTGTTTTACTGGCTGGCTGAGAGTCTCAGTGGATCCCAGGAAGAGGGGTGCAGGGCCTGGACTCCCCCACACTCCGTGACAGCGAGTCTCTGGTTTCCTGTTCTACCCGCGTTTCCTGCCCAGCACTGGCTGCAGCATCACTGCCCAGTTGCTGCCATGGGCCCCGAAGCCATGGGCCATGCGCTCGTCCTCTTCCTCATCTGCTGTGAGTAGCTTCCCCTGCCCACCCCCTAACCCCACCCTATGGCTGGAGTGTCCCCCCACCCAGCCCCCACCCCATGGCGAGAGTGTCTCTCCGTCCAGTCCTCACCCCGTGGCCGGAGTGCCCCCCCACCCATCCCCCATCCCGTGGCCAGAGTGTTCCCCCCCAACCACCATCCCATGACCGTAATGTCCCCCTGCCCAGCCCCCACCCCATGGCCAGAGTGCTCGCCCCACCCAGCCCTCATCCCGTGGCCGGAGTGTCCCCCTACCTAGCCCCCCACCCCATGGCCAGAGTTCCCCCCCATGGTCAGAGTGTCCCCCTACCCAACCCCCACCCCATAGCTGGAGGGCCCCTCAAGCCTCCGTACCCCGTGGCTGGAGTGTCCCCCACACACCCAGCCTCCGTACCCCGTGACTGGAGTGTCCCCCACACACCCAGCCCGCCCACCCCGTGGCTGGAGTGCCCCATCCAGCCCCCCACCCCACTCAGAGGCTGGGATGTGCTTGCTTAGGGACTCTGGAGTCCAGCTGTTTCGTGCATCCTTAGAGGAGGGACAGTGCCAGGGTAGCCCCCTCTCCACACACACACCCCCAGACCCTGTCCATTGCCCCCCTCTGCCCCCCCAGACCTTATCCACTGCCCCCTCCTCTTGCTACCAGATTTGCCCATGACTTTGGGGTATGCTCATTTATTAGGGTTACTCTTTGGGTGGTGGGGGGGGGTTCCATATTTCTATTAACATGCTGCTTATGTCAGTGGTGTTCTCACATGGAGCTCTGCCTCTCCCTGCTGCAAGTTCCCTCCCAACGGAGCCATCCCGCAGGACCTCGGTTCCCTCCCAACGGAGCCATCCCGCAGGACCTCGGCTCCCCAGGGCTGGGTTCCTCCAGCCCCAGAATCTGACAAACACACACACACATTAACAGAGTGTGTCTGAGAGGACAGGGTTAATCAGCACTCCCAAGCTGACCCCTTATATGTCCATGGTCTCAGCAGACTGGGTCGAGCAGCACCTCCAAGCTGCCACCCTCGTATGTCCCAGGTTCAGCACATCCCTATCCCCACTTTCACGTTACAATTGTTGTCGTAATAACCCACTTGATGAGCAAACCCCACAGGATTTTTGGGCGCTGCCGGGAACTTTTAGCTTAGGTACGAGGAGCGTTGCTGCAGAGCGAATGAGGAAACCAAAAAACACCCACAAAGGGGGGGAGGGAGAGAGAGAGAGAGAAGCAACCAGCTTAACTATGAAAGTTATTTATTGCCAGGTGTCACAGAGTGTGGGGGAGTCAGGGCCCTGCACCCCCCACTTCCTGCCATTCACCATGACTTTCAGCCCGCCAGTAAAACAGAAGGTTTATTAGACAATAGGAACACAGCCCAAAACAGAGCTTGTTGGTACAGAGACCAACACCCCTCAGTCAGGTTCATCTTGGGGGTGGGGAGCCCAGACCCCGGTTCTGGGCCTCCCCCATCTCCCCAGCCAGCTCCAAACTGAAGCTTCTCCTCCAGCTTTTGACCAGTTTCCTGGGCAGAAGGTGTCACCTGGCCCCAATCCCCTCCTGGGCTCAGGTTACATGCTCAGGTATCATCCCTCCAGTGAAGTCACCCCCTGATATCCCACCACCATCCAGCACCAATGCTGACAGTCCCAGTAAAACTCCCATGCAACATCCCCAGGTCAATACTCCCCACTCCCTACTCTGTCACATCTCTCCCCCCTTCGAGACTGAACTGAGCGGGGTCACTCTGACCAGTGCCCTGGGGAGTTCACGGCCCCCTCTCCGGGACAACGCGTCCGCTATCATGTTGGCACTTCCCTTCACATGGACCACGTCCAGGTCGTAATCCTGCAGGAGAAGGCTCCACCTCAGGAGTTTGGCGTTGGCTCCTTTCATCTGGTGTAACCAAGTTGGGGGGGAGCGGTTGGTGTACACGGTGAAGTGTTGTCCAAATAGATATGGCTCTAGTTTCTTAAGGGCTCACACCATGGCCAGGCACTCCTTCTCGATGGCCACGGAGTTTTGCTCCCGGGATAACAACTTCTTGCTCAGGTACACGATGGGGTGTCTCTCCCCCTTTTCATCCTCCTGCATTAACACCGCTCCCAGCCCCCTGTCTGAGGCGTCGGTGAACACCACAAAGGGCTTGTCAAAGTCTGGGGTTACCAGAACTGGGCCACTGACCAGAGCCTCCTTCAGTGCCCAGAAAGCCTCCTGGCACTGCTCGGTCCAGACCACCTTGTCTGGCTTCCCCTTCTTGCATAGCTCAGTGATGGGGGTGGCCATGGCGCTAAAGTGGGGCACAAATCTTCGGTAGTATCCTGCCATCCCAATAAAGGCTTGGACTTGCTTTTTGGTGTGAGGAGCGGGCCAGTCTCTGATCACCTCCACATTGGCTGGTTCCGGCTTTAGGCAGCTGCTCCCCACCCGATGGCCCAGGTAAGATACTTCAGCCATCCCCACCTTGCACTTCTCTGCTTTTACAGTCAGCCCAGCCCCCTGGAGTCGGTCCAGCACTTGTCTAACCTGGGACACATGGTCCTCCCAGGTCTGGCTAAAGACACAGATGTCATCAATATACACCACGGAAAAACTCTCCTTCCCCCTCAGTAGCTGGTCCACCAGGCGCTGGAAGGTGGCCGGCGCTCCCTTGAGGCCGAAAGGCAGGGTCAGGAACTCATAGAGCCCCAGAGGGGCCGATTTCAGCCGGGCATCTGCATCCAGCAGCACCTGCCAGTAGCCCTTTGTAAGGTCCATGGTGGTAAGGTACCGAGCTCCTCCCAATTTATCTAGGAGCTCATCAGGCCTGGACATGGGGTAGGCATCAGATACAGTGATGGCATTGAGCTTCCGATAGTCCACACAGAACCGAAACGATCCGTCCTTTTTGGGGACCAGCACCACCAGCAAGGCCCAAGGGCTGGCAGATGGCTGGATCACCCCCAAAGCCAGCATGTCCCAGACCTCTCTTTCCAGGTCCTGAGCAGTTTTCCCTGTGACTCGGAAGCGGGAGCATCTTATCGGCGGGTGCCACCCTGTCTGCACCCGGTGGACAGTCAGATTAGTGCGTCCAGGCTGGTTGGAAAACAGCTGTCGGTAGGGATGCAGCACCCCCTGATCTCAGCTTGCTGGGCAGGGGTTAGCTGATCCAAGAGGGGAATTGTTTCCAGGGGGGCACCAGCTCTGGTCCCAGGGAATAGATCTACTAAAGGGTCATCTCCCTGCTCCTCCCACTGTCCACACACGGCCAACACCACATTCCCCCTGGCATAATATGGCTTCATCATATTCACATGGTACACCCGGCGGTGGTGCACCCGGTTAGACAGCTCCACCACATAGTTTACCTCATTGAGCTGCTTGATGACCTTGAAAGGGCCCTCCCAGGCGGCCTGTAGTCTCTTCTTTCTCATGGGGATGAGAACCATCACCTGATCCCCAGTGGCGTAGGCACGGGCCCGCGCCGTGTGGTCATACCAGACCTTCTGCTTCCTCTGGGCTCTGGCCAGATTCTCCCTGGCCAGGCCCATGAGTTCAGCCAGTCTCTCTCGGAAGATCAGGACATACTCCACCACTGACTCTCCATCGGGAGTGGCCTTCCCCTCCCACTCGTCTCTCATCAGGTCCAGGGGGCCCCTCACCCTCCTGCCATATAACAGTTCAAAAGGCGAAAATCCGGTAGACTCCTGGGGCACCTCCCTGTACGCGAACAGCAGGTGCGGTAAGTACTTGTCCCAATCCTGCGGGTGCTGGTTCATAAAGGTTTTCAGCATCATCTTTAGCATCCCACTGAACCTCTCCAAAAGCCCATTGGACTGGGGATGATAAGCTGAGGCCCAGATGTGCCGGACCCCACATTTCTCCCACAAGCACCAGAGCAGGGCCGACATGAAGTTGGATCCTTGGTCTGTCAAGACTTCCTTGGGGAACCCCACTCGGCTGAAAATGGTCAGCAGTGCGTCTGCCACGGTGTCTGCTTCGATAGAAGACAAGGCCACTGCCTCGGGGTAGTGGGTAGCAAAATCTACCACCACCAGAATGTATTTCTTCCCCAACCGTGTCGTCTTCCTGAGAGGCCCCACTATGTCCATGGCCACCTTCTGGAAAGGCTCCTCTATAATGGGCAAAGGTCTCAAAGCCACTTTCCCCTGGTCCCAGACCTTCCCCACCCTCTGACAGGGGTCACAGGATCGGCAATACTGCCGGACCGTGGTAAAGACCCCAGGCCAGTAAAAGTTCTGTAGCAACCTCTGCCGGGTGCGCCGGATTCCCTGGTGCCCTGCGAGGGGGATGTCATGGGCCAGGTACAGGAGCCTGCGGCGATACTTCTGGGGGACCACCAGCTGCCTCCTGATCCCACAGGACTCTACTTCCCCTGGGGGAGCCCATTCTCGGTACAGGAACCCCTTCTCCCACAGGAACCTCTCCTGGCAGCCTCTCCCCAGGGTCTGTGCGCGCTGAGGTCGGCCAGGTCCCTTAGCTTCTGTGAGGAGGGGTCTTTCCTCAACTCGGCCTGGAACTCAGCGGCTGGGGAAGGGATGGGGGCCCGGTTCCCTTTCGCTGGCTGGGCCTGAAGCCGCCGCCCCTCTGAGCTGTGCCCCTCGGCGCTCCCTCCCCACCAGGGCAGGATCCTGCACCTTCAGTGAGGTACCCTCCCCAAGGTCAGGGCACAGTGCCCCTCACCGGCCCTGGCTACCAGTCACGACCAGGGCATTCTGGGGGTTGCTTGGCCAGTCCTCTAGGTCCCCCCCCCATCAACACCTCAGTGGGCAAATGGTGGTGCACCCCCACGTCCTTGGGGCCCTCCTTGGCCCCCCATTTCAGATGTACCCTCGCCATGGGCACCTTGAATGGGGTCCTGCCCACCCCCGTCAGGGTCAGGTAGGTGTTGGGCACCACCCGATCTGGGGCCACCACCTTGGGCTGGGCCAGCATCACCTCCGCGCCCGTATCCCAGTATCCATTGACCTTCCTCCCATCCACCTCCAGGGGAATAAGGCACTTGCTCCGCAGGGACAGCCCCGCGCCGACCCTGTAAACCACGAACCTTGAGTCCAAAGCCTCCAGCCCCCCAGAGGAGCTGGTCTGGGAAACTCCTCCCTCCTGAGCAGTTGATAAGCTGCCAGCCCCCCTTGCCTGGGAAGCCTGCCCCTCATCTGGGTGGGTCCCTACCCAGTTAGCCCTGTGCGGGTTCGGTCTGCTCAGTCTATCCCTGAGCTTGGGGCACTGGGTCCGTATGTGGCCTCTCTGCCCACAGTAATAGCAGCTCATGTCCCATTGGTCCCCTCGAGCCGGGCGGTAGGTCCTGATGCCGGTTGTTCCCCTTGGGAGGGGGTTTTCCATGTTCCCCCTTTGGGGGGTCCCAGGGTGACTCTCTGTCTCTCTGCATCATGGTTGGCTTATTCTTTTGGGCCTCCTCCTTTCCACCGCCTGACCGGCTGTCCACAAACTCATCGCCAGCTGCCCAGCGGCTCTGCGGGTCCTCTGGCTCTTTGTGCCCCAGCCATGTCCTCAGGCCGGCTGGGCACTGTTCATACACTCGCTCCACTACAGTCGGTTTAACCAGGTCCTCCTCAGTCTGGGCCCCATCTGCCCACTTGTAGACATATCCCTGTATTCGGAGGGTCAGTTCCAGATACGTGACCTCAGGGGTTTTACGCTGGCTCCGGAACTCATCTCGGGAGTCAGCCCAAACTCACGGAGCAGGGCCTGTTTGAACAGTTCATAATCCCCTGCCTCCGCCCCTGTCATTCGGCTGTACATCCCCACGGCTTTGGGGTCCAGTAAGGGGGTAAGAAACCGGAGCCTATCTGCAGGGTCAACCCAGTGCAGCTCGCAGGCCTTCTCAAAGGCAATCAGGAATTCATCTATGTCCTCCCCCTCCTTCCGCTGGGCCAGGATGAGCTTATCAACGCTCCGTGCAGTCCTGGGTCCCCCCGCACTCACCGCAGCAGGGGGCTCGCTGCTCCTCAGCCCGGCCAACTCCAGCTCATGCTGACGCTGTTTCTCCCGATCCTCCAGCTCTTTCAGTTTTATCTCCCTCTCCCATTCCAGCCACCTCAGCTCCAGCAATGGAGAGCTCCGCCGTGAGGATCCCCTGCTGGCTGCGGGGGTCACAGTGCCCCCAGGGTTCTCTGGACTCCTTCCAGCCTGTCCCCTAGCCATAGGTAGAAGGGGCCTTGGGATGCCCTCTGCAGCAGTCTGACCAGCCGGGGTAGACACCAGTACCCACGCTGCATCTGCCTGGCTGCTTCCCTCAGGAACAGGGATCGGCTCCTCTGAGCGATCTTCCTCCTCCAGCTGGGCAATCAGCTGTTCTTCTGTGA
The DNA here is from genome assembly GCF_965140285.1 of Lepidochelys kempii. Taxonomy (NCBI): domain Eukaryota; kingdom Metazoa; phylum Chordata; order Testudines; family Cheloniidae; genus Lepidochelys; species Lepidochelys kempii. The sequence goes on from NC_136402.1 coordinate 14,008,081, forward strand.
GCTTTCCAATGCGCAGCCCCCTCTGCTGGCACAGCTCCACCAGGTCCCTCCTAAGGCATCTTCCTGCTGTTCCCTAAGTTGCTGTGGACTCGCAGGCCTGTGTGCTCTCGGCTCCCCACGGTTTCCAGGAAGAAACCCTAGTGTGCCAGCCCTTCTCCAGGTCACCACCTCTCTCCCAGGGTCAAGCAGCAGACTCCTCCACCCCTGGAATTACTCACCGCGGTCAGCAGGGGGACCCTGTTACTGCAAAAGTCCTTCTTGCTGGTGACACACGCCTAGAGGTTGAGCGTAGCTTCTCTTTCCCCCAAAAACTGCTCCTCTCTGAGCCTTCAGCACGCCTGGTCCTCGTCAACCCCACTTTGTTTTACTGCTCCCCCGTCACTTACTGCAGGAAGCGCGATCCATGGGGTGCACAACATCCCACCGCTGCCACCAGTTGTCACGGAGTGCGGGGGGAGTCAGGGCCCTGCACCCCCCACTTCCTGCAATTCACTGTGACTCTCAGCCAGCCAGTAAAACAGAAGGTTTGTTAGATGACAGGAACACAGTCCAAAAGGAGCTTGTAGGTACAGAAAACAGGTCCATCTTGGGGGCTAGGGATCCCAGACCCCGGTTCTTGGCCTCCCTTCATTTCCCCAGCCCACTCCAAACTGAAACCCGCTCCAGCGTTCTCCTCCAGCCACACACCCCTGGCTCCTCCTCCAGCCTTTGTCCAGTTTCCCGGGCAGAAGGTGCCACCTGGCCCCAACCCCAGTGAAGTCACCCCCTGATATCCCACCACCATCCAGCACCGATGCAGACAGTACCAGTAAAACTCCCACGCAACATCCCCAGGTCAATACTCCCCACTCCCTGCTCCGTCACACCAGGTAATAACCAGAGGGGAGCCAAACGAACAAAACAAGTTATAATATTAAATCTAACTTAAATTGATTATAAAAGTCAGGTTTACAAAACTAGAACTGATCACACAAGTCAGGGTCGGGAGGCTACACCTAGAGAGAGAGAGAGAGCTGGGTTCTCACCACTCTGTGAAGTTTGAATCGATCAGGGTCCCAGGTGGTGGGGGTAGCTGAGGGTCCGGAGTGCTGGAGACAGGCAGAGCCCCCAGCACGATCAGTCAGGAGAAGATGAAGTCCCAATGGAACCGATGCAGATTTTGGATCCAGGCATCAGAGCATTTACTTGAGCGTGGGTAGAGGGGTTTTTGTAGAGAAAGAACAATGGCTCCAGGGAGAACACTAGATTTGTCTGTGTGTAAACAAGGGAGGATACCAAAGTTGTTTTCTTCAGGCTAGACAACAGGAGCTGATCATTCCTAGCTACGGAGGGTGTTCCTCGGAGGGAGCTCACAATGCAGTTAGGGAGCTTCACTATTTTGGATACCAGTAAAGGATTCATTACTAGAATTGGGCTGATAACTGCTGAGTTGGGGGTGTACAGGCATGGGTTCATTAACATCTGGAGCAGAGATCCCCCAGCGTGCCGTGCTTCCCTGCTTCGCTGGTCCCAGAGTTCCCTGCGGGTCTTGCCTTGGGATCTCTGGTCTCCAGGCTGTAGGCTGATGGAGATGCCTCCTTGTCCCATCTCCGATGCAAATGAGGCCGAGGAGTTTCCTTAATCCTGTCACCCTCATCCCAGGGGTTTCGGTGGGTCTCCCACGGCCTTTCCATTGCTTTTTGTAAGTCTGTCTTCTGATCCGCTTTCGTGCAAACAGCGGCTGGGGGGGCGGGGAAGGTCTTTCATGAGTCATGGGTACTGCACCCTGGTTCCCCAAGAACACAGAGCTACTAGGTAACGCACTCCTCCACTGCTCCCCTCTGCCACCCCCACAGACCCCCTCCACCATCCCCCACAGACCCCTCCACCACCCCCACACAGGGCCCTCCTCCACTGCTCCCCACTACCCTCACAGACCCCTTCCGCTGCACCTCCACCGCCCCCTTCTGCCACTCCTCACAGACCTCCTGCACTGCCCCCTCCACTTCCCCACACAGGGGCCCCCTCCATGCCTCGACTGCCCCCCCCGCTACCCCCACAGACCCCCTTCACAGACCCCCATACCTCCCACTGCCCCCCTCTGCCACCTCCCCACACAGACCTCCTGCACTACCCCCTCCACTCCCCCACACAGGGCCCCCCACCACTCCCCGCACAGCCCCCTACCTGCTACCTCCCCTCCCACCTCCTGATCCCCTCCACCCCCAACCCCACCTGCTCTGCCCGGGGCTGTGTCTCTGGCCCAGTCTGGCTGGCTGGATGGGAGCCAACGGTGTGACCCCATCCCATCTCTGGGGGGGTCTCGGTGCCAGGGGAGCTGGGAGACCCAGGGGGTGCCTGACCCTTCCACCCAGGGCCCTAGAGCCCCGACCACCAAGGACCCCCGTTTGCCCCTCCAGGGCCCCTCCCACCAAGGACCCACCCTCCCCCCAGATTGACCCCCCCCCGCTCGTTACAGGTGTCCTGAGGATTGGCCGCCCCCCGGCTGCTGCAGCACGTGAGTGACCCTGGGATGGGCATGGAGGGGGGCCTGACCCCTCCCCACCATGCAACCCTCTGGGAATCCCAGTGAGCCAGGCCTTCCCGCTCTAGGGAAGGGCTGGGCCATGGGAGAGAGATCTCTGAAGCCCCCTTAAAGGGTTGCCAACTTTCTACTCGCACAAAACTGAACACCCTTGCCCTACCCGCTGCCCCACCCCTCCTATGAGGCCCCGCCCCTGCTCTGAGACTCCCCCCCCCCGCTCCCACTCACTCCTTTCCCCACCCCCACTCGCTCACTCACTTTCACCGGGCTGGCTCATGGAGCTGGGGTGCAGGAGTGGGTAAGGGCTCTGGCTGGGGGTGCAGGCTCTGGGGTGGGGCTGGGGGTGAGGGCTTTGGGGTGTAGAAGGGTGCTCTGGGATGGGACCGAGGGGTTTGAAGGGCAGGAGGGGGATCAGGGCTGGGGCTGGAGCAGGGGGTTGGGGTGCGGGAGGGGGTCAGGGATGCAGGCTCTGGGCGGCGCTTACCTCAGGCATCTCCTGGAAGCAGCGGCATGTCCCGCCTCCGGCTCCTATGTGGAGGTGTGGCCAGGCGGCTCTGCATGCTGCCCCATACGCAGGTACCACCCCCGCAGCTCCCATTGGCTGCAGTTCCCAGCCAATGGGAGCTGTGGGGGTGGCAGTTGGGCCGGGGGCAGTATGTGGAGCCCCCCAGCCTACCCCTATGTGTAGGAGCTGGAGGGGGGACATTCCGCTGCCTCTGGGAGCTGCATGGAGCCAGGGCAGGCAGGGAGCCTGCCTTAGCCCCACTGTGCTGCTGACCGGACTTTTAACGGCCCGGTCAGCAGTGCTGATCAGAGCCACCAGGGTCCCTTTTCCACTGGGCATTCCAGTCAAAAATCAGACACCTGACAAACCCTTCCCCCTAGGGGGAGGGGAGAGGGCTCTGCCCCCCAGGGGATGTGGGTGCAGGAGGGGACAAGTCGCTGCCCCGGGGGAGGGTTATGGGGGAGGAGAGGGGTCTCTTCCCCCTGGGGGTTGGGAGATGGGGGAGAGGGAATAGGTCTCTGCCCCAGGGAGTGGGGGAGGGGGAGGGCAGAGATCTTTGCCCCCTGGGGTATGGGGGTTGTGGAGTGGGGGAGGGGAGGGGAAAGGATTCTGCCCCCCAGAGTGGGCTCTGCGTCTCATTGCCTCTCCCACTGTCAACCCAGACAAGGCCTCACTCCAGGTGACCCCGGCGGGGGGTGTGGTCCCTGCCGGGGGGCGGGTTTCCCTGCGCTGCCTCTGCCAGGTGCCCTGTGCCCGGCTCTTCCTCTACAGGGGCATGGGCCCTGTCCCGGTGCAGCACGCCGAGGCATGGGACCAGGCGGCTGAGTTCCCCATCGACTGCGCCGGCCCGGGCGATGCCGGCACCTACCGCTGCAGGTACCTCAGCCGATATGGGCAGCCCCGGTGGTCAGAGAGCAGCGACCCCGTCCGGCTGGTCGTGGGAGGTGAGTCCTGAACGTGCAGCTGACTCTGGGGTGGGGGGTGGGGTCTGGTTATACAGGAACACCTCATCCAGAGCAGAGATGCAGCCACCTCTGGGGTGAGGTGCGGGGCTGGGTATATGGGGACTCTCACCCAGAGTGGAGATGCAGCCACCTCTGGGGTGGGGCACGGGGACTGTTTAACAGCGCAAAGCAACATCCCAAGTGTTTGGGACAGGAAGTGAGGGAGAATCCAGTGGAAAGCGCAGAGGGTATTTAGGGCAGTCGTGTGGAACACACACACACACACTATGCAAGAGAAATTCGCAGGGATCCAGAGATGCTCTCCTGGAAGGAGCTGAATGAAGGGCCCCAGCTTCACTGCCCCTCTTCTCTACTCCCTTCCTTCCCTTCCCAGCTCCCACCAGTGAAAGCTACTTCTCTTCACTTTGCTTTCATCCTTTTTCTCCAGCACACACCAGCCGGGGGGCTTTGTACGTCACAAGTCACCAGGTCCAGTTGTGCCCCATCAGACTGGGGAGAATTAATTATCGGGCGTCTCGCTGCGGCGGGGTGGCCAGTGGGGGCCATGGGCTGAGAAGCCGAAGTCTGGTTTGTCTGGGTTGGGTGGGTTTTTCCTAGACCACTATTTTTAAAATCAGAATCAAAAGTTAATAGGGAAAAACAGCCAAGAACTCCCCCCACACACACTGGGGTTTGGCCAGGATGCCGGGGTTCCTGCCCCCCATGTGGGGGGACATGCCAAGAGATCTGTAATTCCCAGGTGCTGGCAGGGCAGGGGCATAGAGCCTGAGACAGCGGCAGGGGTAGCGGCCAGACAGACCGTGCTGGGTTTAAACACCCCTCCCCTCCCCGCACCATTCTTCGTACAGGCACCAGCCTGGATTCCAGCCCTGCCGCCCCCCTCAGAGACCCCAGCCCCACCACCCCAGCACCCCCGGCGCACAGCCACAGACCTCCGCCAGGTAAGTGATGTGGGAAACAGAGGCCCAGGGCTGGGTTCGGATCTCAGCCCCCCAGGGTCAATCCGGAGTCACTCCTGACTGCTGTGGGTCATATGGGGACCCCTCGCCTGGCGCTGAGATGTGGCCCCTCTGGGGTGGGGCACAGGGGCTGTTTAACAGCACAAAGAAACACCCCAAGAGTTTGGGACAGGAAGTGACAGAGTATCCAGTTGAAAACAGAGGGTATTTAGGGAGGTTGAACAGAATCCTCTTCCCCCCACCCCTGCTGGGGTTTGGCCAGGATGCCAGGGTTCCCACCCCCCATCTAGGGGGACATGCCAGGGGATCTGTACCACCCAGGCGCTGGCAGGGCAGGGTAGCGGCCAGACAGACAGGGCTGGGAGGTTTCTGGAGCCACGTTTAACACTCCCCCACACACACGCTCTTTGTACAGGCGCCAGCCCGGATTCCAGCCACTCCACGCCCCCCAGAGACCCCAGCCCCACCACCCCAGCACCCCCGGGGCACAGCCACAGACCTCCACCAGGTAAGTGATGTCGGAAACAGAGGCCCAGGGCTGGGTTCAGATCTCAGCCCCCAGGATCAATTCGGAGTCACCTCCGATTGCATTAGGAGCTCAGTGAGGTCTGATCCTAACACCCAGGAAGTGGCTACAGACTGACCCCTCCCCTCTTTAGCAGCTACGGCCTCACACGGGCACTCGGATTTCACCCAGGGCAACATCGTCCGCCTGGGCCTGGGCACAGGGGTCCTGCTGGCCCTGGGGCTGGTCCTGGCTGAGTCCTTCTGCAGCTGGGGGAGACGAAGACCCTCGACCAAGAGAGCTGCCAGACGCAGGGGAGGGGTCCCCCCATCAGGGCATCTTGCCCCTCAACCACGACCTCCCCCGCTGGGAAGGATGCTCCTTACTCCCGACCCGCAGCCCCAGGAAGTCCAAAGCAGTCTGCGAAGCGTTACAAAGGGATCTCACAAAACGGGCGACGGGGCGACAAAACGGCCGATGAAATTCCACGTAGATCAATGCAAAGGACTGCGCATTGGAAACCGTAATCCCAACCATGCAGGCAAATGGACGGGTCTCAATTAGCTGTTACCACTCGAGAGAGAGATCTGGGGCTCAGTGCGGAGAGTCCTCTGAAAACAGCCGCTCAATGGGCAGCAGCAGCCAAAAAAGCCAACAGAATGCTGGGAATCATTAAGAAAGAGATGGATAAGACAGAAAATATCAATCGCCTCTGGATAAATCCATGGTAGGCCCACACCTTGAATACTGGGTGCAGGTGTGGTCGCCCCATCTCCAAAAAGATACATTGGAATTGGAAAAGGTTCCGAAAAGGGCAACAGAAATGATTAGGGGCTGGGACAGCTGCCGTATGAGGAGAGATTGATCAGACTGGGACTGTTCAACTTGGAACAGCTTAGACCCCCCCCACACCCCGAATTTCACCATTCATGCTCTGCAGTGTGGGGGTGCCAGTGACCCCTTTCACACAGGAAGCCTCTGAGTGTGACCCACCCCTTACAAATTAAAAAAAGGGGGTAATTTAATGGAGGCTCAGGGCTGGCAGCCCCATGGACCCCCATGTAACCACCTTGTGACTCCCTGACGGGTCACAACCCCCAGTTTGAGAACCCCTCTGCTAGAGCAGTGGTTCCCAAACTTCAACAACCTGTGAACCCCTTTCACTAAAATGTCAAGTCTCGTGAACCCCCTCCTAAAAATGAATATTTCCAGGGATTTTCTCTTTTACCTGAGTATGAATTATAAAAGCAGTGATCTCGGAAAAATAAAATTTGTTCTTATGACATGCTTATTACACACTATTTATTATTAATTATTATTTATCATGACAGTATTTTTATTACATTATGAAAACGGCAACACTCGTCCAAGATCTCACTTTCATAGTTTGTATCACTTTGACTAAGCCTGTTAGAAGACAAGGCTCTTAGGTTTCATCAGGGAGTATCAGATGTGAAACCGCATGAAAGGATTTAAGAAGCCAACTCAAATCATTCCTCCTACACAAGCATTCAGGTCTTGAGCAGTCCAGGCAAACAATGCACGGAACAACAAAGCTTAAACTTGTTCTTCATAATCATTTTAAAAAGAATACTAGCTGCCTATTTAATTTTAAAAACAGCCAAAAATATCCACCTCCCTTTCCATTTCTTGCAAGGAGTCTTGAAGTTTAAATCTCCTCAGTGTGATAGATATGCTTGCTTTGATCTGCTTAGCTCTTGGAAGTCCACGGGCTCCGGGCTGCTGGCTCCGTGCTGCCCGGGATCCCTAGGGACAGCTCTGTCTTCTCTGTCTGAATTTTTTCCCGAGAACCCCCTGTAACATTTCACTAACCCCAGTTTGGGAACCACTATGCTAGAGGGTCTCAACAACACAACGGTCAGCATTGAACCCGGGCCAGCAAACCAGTCGAGAGGATATGATGGAGGCCTATGAAAACCTGACTGGTGTGGAGAAAGTGAATAAGGAAGTGTTATTTACTCCTTCTCATAACACAAGAACCAGGGGTCACCCAATGAAATTGACAGGCAGCAGGTTTAAAACAAACAAAAGGAAATACTTCTTCACATAACGCCCAGTCAACCTGTGGAACTCCTTCCCAGAGGCTGTTGTAGACGCCAAACGTATAATGGGGGATGGATCAGTGGATAATAGCCGGTAACGTTGCGCTCCATAACGTTTTATGGAAATATGCTAATGAGTGTGAATATGTTGTAACTGGAATATGCTTTGTGCAAAAGGTCTCTTGCAAGGTATTATTACAAAGCTTATAATCTACTGAGTGTGGCCATCCTATTTGTATGACTGTATCATTCTTGTATCTGAAACTAGGAATACGAAAGTATAACTCTGAGGCCCTATTGTAATTATGCAAAGTGTGGGCCATTAATGGTGGTTCTGAATCTTGATGGCTCCCATTGACTAGGACAATTGGTTGTAAATGGCTCTGTTTACTTGCAAATCTTCATGTGTATGTGTAGGCCAGCTCAAAAAGAATGAAGGCTGGGGTCTCAAAGGACATGTGACCATGTCACATGATATTGGAATCCATCTTAAATCTGGTACTTTTCCATCTAGAAGGAGGGGTGGGGACCCAGAGAGACAAAAGATTCCCGCCTTGTGCCAAAGCTATAAAAGGGGGTGGAACAGAACAAAGTGGGTCCCAGCTATGAGAAAGCCCCTAGTTTCCACCTAAGATGCCTGCTGGAACTAACAAGGACTGTACCGGGGAAAGGATTGAGCCCAGACTAAGAAGGAGTCTAGTCTGTGAAAGAAGCTTATTGGAATATCTCGGAGGGTGAGATTTACCTGTATTCAGTTTCTTAATATATTAGACTTAGACTTGTGTGTTTTGTTTTATTTTGCTTGGTAACTTGCTTTGGTCTGTCTGTTATTACTTGGAACCACTTGAATCCTACTTTTTATATTTAATAAAATCACTTTTGTTTACTGATAAACCCAGAGTAAGTGATTAATACCTGGGGGAGCAAACAGCTGTGCATATCTCTCTATCAGTGTTATAGAGGGCGGACAATTTATGAGTTTACCCTGTATGAGCTTTACACAGAGTAAAATGGATTTATTTGGGGTTTGGATCCCATCAGGAGCTGGGTGTCTGGGCGCTGGAGATAGGTGACCTGCTGAGCAGGATTTGTTTAAAGTCTGCAGCTTTGGGGGCAAGGCCCAGACCCTGGATCTGTGTTGCAGCAGACTAGCAAGTCTAGGTCAACAAGGCAGGGTTCTGGAGTCCCAGACTGGCAGAGAAAATGGGCTCAGAGGTAATTTCAGCACATCAGGTGACAGTCCCAAGGGGGTCTCTGTGACTGAACGCGTCACATTGCTCTGTTCTGCTCATCCCCTCTGAAGCAGCTGACCCCAGCCACTCTCAGACGACAGGATACTGAGCTAGACGGACCATTGCTCTGACCCAGTGCAGCCATTCTTACTTGTTATGATCCCAGCCACGTCGATGGTGCTCCTGGGAAGTTGCTTTAGGGGAGAAAGTCCTTTAGCCCAGGATCTGAGCCTATAAAAGTGACATTTTGACTCGAACAGTGGTCTTCTGCGTTGGGTTTCCAGGTAGCCCACTCTGTTTCCACCCTCCTGCCTTGGCAGCTCAGCTGTCCTCAGCGGTGGTAATACCCTTCTGGTTGTTTCCACTATGGTGTCCTGAAGGCCTGACCCTGAGCTGGGGCCAGTTGTGGGTAACTGCTCATTACCATGCGCGTCCATGTCAGGGGCTGCACGCCACTGGGGGACACCTGCAGAAGGGACTCAGGGTGCCGCCCCTGATACCCTGCAAGGCAAAGCACAGGCTGGCCTAGTCCAGAGGCGATTGCTCGGGAAGTTGGCGGTGTCTAGGAGCTGACGACTGACAAACCAGTGGCCTGGTTCTCAGAACCAGTGGAACTGATTTGGCTAAAATTCTCCCCCCAGAATTCATCCCAAGGCAGCCGCCTGGGCTGTGGAAATTCCAGCCCCAATGGCAAACATCTGGCAAAGTTATCAGTATCTTGAAAACAGGGCCTTATAACGCTTTCCCCAGTTCTGGGAGGGAAGTGGGGTCTAGTGGTTAGAGTGGGGGGGGGCCTGGGAGCCATGGCACCTGAGTTCTATTCACAGCTCTGGGAGGGTGGAGGAGGGTCTAGTGGTTAGAGAAGGGGGAGGCTGGAAGCCAGGATGCCTGGGTTCTCTCCCTGGCTCTGGGAGGGGAGTGGGGTCTAGTGATTAGAGCGGGGGTGGAGTAGGACTCTTGGGTTCTATCCTCCTGTGGCAAAGTGGGAAAGTTCTTAATGTTTTGTATGAATATGCTGTGTGTGCCTCAGTTTCCCCTGTGTGTTACTCAAGTATCTAGGTGGTGGGATAAGGGTGTGTGATTATTGCAGAGCCCCCTAGAGGGCAGGTGTGATGCCAACTGGCTGCCTGGGCTCAGACAATGGCCGACACTCTGTGTCCTGGCAACTGATGATGGGGGCCCACCCTCTGTGCGAGCCAGCCGGAGGTGTTGGAGAACGAATCGAGAGGTGGAGGCCAGGGAACCTGTCTGCCCAGGAAAGAGACAAAGGACTTAGGAGGGGCAGCTGGGTGTGACAGAGGCTGGGCTGCTGGAAGCCTGGCTGCTGGACTTGGGTGGGAGAAGCCCAGGGGTGGCCCTGGGTTCTGGATCCCTCCCGAGATGGACTTTGCTGACTGCTCCTGATTTCGGTGCTAATGAGCTCTGTTCTATGCTGTGCTCCCAGTGACTAATAAACCTTCTGCTTTCCACACTAGCTGAGAGTCACAGCTGAGTGCGGGGGTGGGGTACAGGGCCCCTTTGGGGGGGCGTGTGAGGCTTCCCCAGGGGTCCCAGCCAGGTGGACTCGTTGCGGGGAGCTCAGTATGAACAGGGGCGCTGAAGCCAAGGAGGGTTGCCCTAGGCAGAGTGGGCCCTGGGGGGTGTCACGCTGCAACGAGGATCCTGTCTGACTTCATTCGGCAAGGTCTCAGAACACCACGCCTGCGCACTCTGTTATACCTTCACAAGGTCCCTGCCCTCTTGCTGCCTCAGTTTCCCCCTCTGGCCTGGCTTTGCGGTCTATGAGGCAGAAGGGCCCATTATTATAATATACCCCCATCGCTGTGGAGCGCCTACAGCCTTGTCTGGCGCCCAGCTCTGTCAGGGGGACAGAGGAAGGAAATCCAGCCGCCTCCGAACAGCCAGGGCTCCAGTCAGCCGGGCAGAGACTAAATTTAGCAGGGGGTGGGAGTGGCGAGTGTCTATTACCCCTGTGTCAGGGAGCCCAGCTGTGGCAGAGTAGGAATTTTTCATAATAATTTGTATTAATACAGCATGTGCCTCAGTTTCCCCTATGCAGTGCCTGATTAACTAGGTGGTGGGAAAAGGCTGTTTACTATTCACAGAGACCCAGGTGTGACTGGCGCCAGCTGTCCAGGGCTGGGCCCCTCACCCATGGAGAGTCCCAGAAGATAATGGACACTTTCTACACTGTGTCTTGACCCCTCCTGCGTCCACACCACTGGCTGAGTCACTCCAGATCAAGTGAGTGTGACCCACAGGGGGCTGAAGTACTGCCAGGCTCCTCCCAGGGACTGCTCCAGAGCAGGGTGAGAGCACCAGATTTGTGGATCCATGACGGGGTGGAGGGAGCTTGTGGCAGCTGGGGCCAGCGGCTTCCCCTTGGAGCACTCGGGCGGCTCCGATCCATGACCCAGTGGCAGGGGGCAACCCGGATCTGCCACGCTGCCTGGCATGGCCTCAGCTGATCCGGCCTCGGGCTGTCCCCCAAGGCCACAGAGGGCTCAGTGAGAGGAAGATGCTGTCACCGTGGTCTAGGGCCCGGTCCATGGATGTCCTGGTGGGTCCTGGGGGCGCGCGGCTTGTGAGCTCCTGCATGAGGGGCAGATCCCAGCGGCCTGCAACGTACACTGTCCCCCAGCACAGTCTGAGCCAGGACAGGGGGGAGCAACGCCCTCAGACCCCCATGCCCTGTTCCCACCAGGGCTGGAGGTGGGACAGAGGGGGCAGCGTGGAGGGGGTGGAGCAGACCAATCCGTGCCCAGAGGAGGGGAAGAGCAGAGGGGGTGGGCACCGGAGAGGGGAGCGGAGTTGGGGGGAACCCGCTGCCCAGCAGTCCGAGCGGATGTATCGAGCGTCTGAAGGCACCCTGACCCCCTGAAATATTCTATGCATGTCCGATTGCAGCCAGCAGGAGGCAGCGGGCTCACACCCATGCCCCTCGGCCTAACAAATTCTTCATTCTCCTGCATGCGTTTGGTGCTCAGAATAAATTCCTGGTCAGCCTCCGGAGGTGGAACCCGCCTGCACCCAGCCTCGTAGCAGCTCACAGATTGGGCATCTCTCCTGTGCTCGTTGCCCAACTGCTCAGTAGTTTCGCCCCTTTGATTTTATCCACGTATTGGTTTATTTACAGCCCCCTGTTGGGGAGAACCAGACCCATTTCCCCCCACCCCATCCCACCCTGCCCTCAGCTAGGTGCAATTCACTCAGAGTGAATCCAGAGCTGGAAAATAAGGCCAGACGCTGCTGAACGGTAGCCGTGAGTTGATGCATCACTGTGGATAACAACACCCATCTCCATAGGGTGAGCGCTGTAAAAACCAGCACGGCAGTAGTCTGGCTCTGAAGCGCTTGCAATCCGAAGTAGACACAAGGCGCATCACAACAGATCAGCCTTTCGACACTGAAATGCAAACGTTATGAACAGGAGAGAGGACAAGGCACAATACCTGGTGCTTCTGGATACAAACGTGGCTTGTTACTGCTTTCGGCAGGTGACACAAACCGGAAGAATATGTAGGCAGTGGAAGTGTTACAAGATTTGGAACTCTTGTGACTTTATCACAACTCTCTTGCTATTTGGTGCTTTACTAAAATCCCCAGCTCCCAGAGACATGTTATTTCGTGAGAGTCATAGAGATGTCAGGCAGGAAGGCCCCCTTGTGAGGCTTGTGAGTTCATAAGAACATAAGAAAGGACAGCCATACTGAACACCAATGGTCCATCTAGCCCAGTATCCTGTCTTCTGACAGTGGCCAATGCCAGGTGCTCCAGAGGGAATGAACAGAACGGGTTAACTATCCAGTGATCCAACCCCTATCATCCAGTCCTGGGTCCTGGCAGTCAGAGGTTTAGGGGCACCCAGAGCAAGGGGTTGTGTCCCTGACCATCCTGGCTAATAGCCATTGATGGACCTGTCCTACAGAAACTTACCTAATTCTCTTTTGAACCCTGTTATGGTTTTGGCCTTAATAACATCCTCTGGCAAGGAGTTCACCAGGTTGACCGCATTGTGTGAAGAAATACTTCCTTTCGTTTGTTTTAAACCTGCTGCCTATTAATTTCATTTGGTGACCCCTAGTTCTTGTGTTATGAGGAGTAAACAACACTTCCTTGTCTACTTTCTCCACACCAGTCACAATTTTATAGACCTCCATTGTATCCCCCCTTTGTCGTCTCTTTTCCAAGCTGAAAAGTCCCAGTCTTATTTGTGACAGGCTGGGTCACAGAAACCCCCTTGGGACTGCCACCTGATGCACTGAGACTACCTCTGAGCCCATTTTCCCTGCCATCTTGGGACTTCAGTACCCTGTCTTGTTGAGCCAGGCACGCTAGCTTGCGGCAAACACAAACCCAGGTCTGAACCATGTCCCCCAAAAGCTGCAGACTTAACTGAAAACAGCTTAAGAAGTGCTCCTGTCTCCAGCACCCAGACGCCCAGTTCCCGATGGGATCCAAAGCCCAAACAAATCAGTTTCACCCTGTGTAAAGCTCATACAGGGCAAACTCATAAATTGTCCGCCCTCTATAACACTGATAGAGAGAGATGCATAGCTGTTTGCTCCCCCAGGTATTAATACTTGCTCTGGGTTAATTACTATGCAAAAAGTGATTTTATTAAATATAAAAAGTAGGATTTAAGTGGTTCCAAGTAATAACAGACAAAACGAAGTAAGTTACCAAGCAAAATAAAATAAAATAAGTGAGTCTAAGCCTAATACAGTAGGAAACTAAATGCAGATAAATCTCACCCTCAGAGATGTTCCAATAACCTTCTTTCACAGACTAGACTCCTTCCTAGTCTGGGTCCAGCAATCACTCACACCCCCATAGTTACTGTCCTTTGTTCCAGTTTCTTCCAGGCATCTCTTTGGGGTGGAGAGGCTATCTTTTGAGCCAGCTGAAGACCAAATGGAGGGGTTTTTAGGGCCTTTTATATTCTCTCTTGTGGGAGGAAATCCCTTTGTCCCAACTGTGGATGTAGTCCAGAGACTTGATTTGAACCTGCAGTTTATTCCATCACTGCTACAAGCCTGAACCAAGAACTTTGCCATCACTGGATGTCATTGATTCCACTTAACCAACTCTAGCTCTCATCTATATTTCTTTCTTTTTATGAATAAACCTTTAGATTTTAGATTCTAAAGGATTGGCAACAGCGTCATTTGTGGGTAAGATCTGATTTGTATATTGACCTGGCTCTGGGGCTTGGTCCTTTGGGATTGAGAGAACCTTTTTTCTTTTACTGGGGTCTTGGTTTTCATAACCATTCATCCCCCATAACGAGTGGCACTGGTGGTGATAGTGGGAAACTGGAGTGTCTAAGGGAATTGCTTGTGTGACTTGTGGTTAGCCAGTGGGGTAAAACCAAAGTCCTCTCTGTCTGGCTGGTTTGGTTTGCCTTAGAAGTGGAAAAACCCCAGCCTTGGGCTGTAACTGCCCTGCTTGAAGCAATTTGCCTTGAATTGGCACTCTCAGTTGGGTCCCGCCAGAATCAGCATCGTTACATCAGGTAAAGGAGAAAATCTCTGGAAATATTCATTTTTAGGAGGGGGTTCGCAAGACTTGACATTTTAGTGAAAGGGGTTCACAGGTTGTTAAAGTTTGGGAACCACTGCTCTATACGATCACAGTTCCTGTCAATAACATCACATTATTAATCTCTCCTCATACGGCAGCCGTTCCATACCCCTGATCATTTTTTTGCCCCTTTCTGTACCTTTTCCAGTTACAAAAAGAAAAGGAGTACTTGTGGCACCTTAGAGACTAACCAGTTACAATGTATCTTTTTTGAGATGGGGTGACCACATCTGCACACAGTATTCAAGATGTGGGCGGACCATGGATTTATATAGAGGCAAGATGATATTTTCTGTCTTATTTTCTGTCCCTTTCTTGATGATTCCCAACATTCTGTTCGCTTTTTTGACTGCCGCTGCACAGTGAGTGGATGTTGAGGGATGGGGCTCATCCCGCCCCACTCTCCAGTCCCCCATCGTTTAGCCTTTCAGCACTGCCAAGAAGTTTCCCATTCAGCACGGCTGACCGGTCTCCACCGCTGGCGTCCTCCGGCTGCATCAGCTCTGCCAGCTCCTGCATGGGGCCGGCATCGCCGGCCTGCTGGGACAGAGCGGCTCTGGCAAGGAAACCAAGACAGTTGCGAAACCAGTGCATGCAGTGAGCAATATTATTTCTCTACCATAGCCCCAGTGCCAACGCCAACACCAGAAAGGCCACCACTGTCCACACCACCACCTCTGCAATATGGCTGGACTGAGATCTGGGATGTGCAACCAACAACAGGAGAGCAGCGTTAGTGGGAGACTTGGTCAAACCAGGCGAAAACTTCCAGCCTCTCTACCGCGCTCAGCGTTCCACCCCGGTGCATGCAAAAGGGATTTTCTGGTTCGAGACGCTCCGCAGTCCCGGGCTAATCATGGGTTTGCCAATTTCCCTGGGGCTCTGAGGTGCTACAGTAACACACCTAATCAATAATGTACAGCACCTAGCGCTGTGGGGTTCTGAGCCATGACTGGGGCTGCTAAGCACCATACACTTTAGATTAAGGTTCACTTGATAGCTGGTTTATAAAGCATTTGTACATGGTGAATATATGGTCTCAGCATGCTAAACACACAAGTAACAAGTGTGCTGGTCTACACAGGGCCACTCAAGAAAACTAATCAGAATTGGTCTTTAAAATGTATTAGTTAAACCAAATTAAACTCCTGTGTGGATGCTCTCCTTCAAAATTAAGGCAGCCTGAATTCTATTTAGCTTAATTCACTTCCAAAGTGAATCGAATTCAGGCCACTTCAATTCTAAATAAGAGTGTCTATACGGGGGGAAGGGGAGAAGGTCAATGCAGTTTAACGAATCCACTTTAAATTCACGGCAAGTCTATACTAGAAAATTAAGTTGACCTAAGTTACATCGACATACAGTAATTAAAACCCTTTTGCATGTCCACACTATGCTCCTTGTGTCGGCGGCACACATCCTCACCGTGCCAGCGTGAGGCATTGTGGGACGGCATCTGAAAGGTAGCAACAGGCGATGCCATTAGGTCCCCTGCATCGAACTAACTGCATCCACCCAAGCGCTGTGCCTCGCGGGGAGCTGGAGTTATTCCGTCAGATCAGGAGGCGAGTTCCATGGATGGAACTGTCTTTCAGTGTAGACACTTACAGAGTTAGAGCGACGTAACCTGCCTTATGTCGACCTAATGCTGTAATGCAGACCAGAGCCTGCACTTTGACTTAATTCAGATTAATTTTCCTGAATGGCTCTGTGTAGACAAACCCTGCAACCTCAATTCAACCCTTTCTAAATTAACCTCAATATAAAGCGTCACCCAACAAATCAAGTCGTAGATGGGCATGAATGTGGGGTTGGGAGCCAAGCGGTCAGTATCTGGAGGTTCTGCCCCACCCACTCTGCTCCGTCGGCCAGTAGGGCGAGGAGAAGTGATGTAAAGCCATGGAAGGTTCTCTCAGGAGATGGAGATATGACCCCGCTACTCCCAGCCCCGCTGGGACCAAGTAGCATGGAGACCCTCCCTCCTGGCTGCTTCTTGGCTTCTAGCTGACACCACGCTGTTCCTTGCTGTCTGGCCTGTCCATGCCCAAGAGGAGCTGGGTGGGACAATCTGCCGGGGAGCCGGGCAGCAGCCACAATTAGCTGGCAATCCCAGCAGCTTGGCAGCCTGTTCCCAGCCCCATCACTCACCCCCCGCTGCCATCCCATTGAGGCGGTCGACCCTGGCCAGGGAGGCCGGAGCTGGCGCGGGCTCTGGAATGAGACAATCAATCATAGAATCATAGAATATCAGGGTTGGAAGGGACCTCAGGAGGTCATCTAGTCCAACCCCCTGCTCAAAGCAGGACCAATCCCCAATTAAATCATCCCAGCCAGGGCTTTGTCAAGCCTGACCTTAAAAACTTCTAAGGAAGGAGATTCTACCACCTCCCTAGGTAATGCATTCCAGTGTTTCACCACCCTCCTAGTGAAAAAGTTTTTCCTAATATCCAACCTAAACCTCCCCCACTGCAACTTGAGACCATTACTCCTTGTCCTGTCCTCTTCTACCACTGAGAATAGTCTAGAACCATCCTCTCTGGAACCACCTCTCAGGTAGTTGAAAGCAGCTATCAAATCCCCCCTCACTCTTCTCTTCTACAGACTAAACAATCCCAGTTCCCTCAGCCTCTCCTCATAAATCATGTGTTCCAGACCCCTAATCATTTTTGTTGCCCTTCGCTGGACTCTCTCCAGTTTATCCACATCCTTCTTGTAGTGTGGGGCCCAAAACTGGACACAGTACTCCAGATGAGGCCTCACCAATGTCGAATAGAGGAGGACGATCACGTCCCCCGATCTGCTCGCTATGCCCCTACTTATACATCCCAAAATGTCATTGGCCTTCTTGGCAACAAGGGCACACTGCTGACTCATATCCAGCTTCTCGTCCACTGTCACCCCTAGGTCCTTTTCCGCAGAACTGCTGCCTAGCCATTCGGTCCCTAGTCTGTAGCTGTGCATTGGGTTCTTCTGTCCTAAGTGCAGGACCCTGCACGTATCCTTATTGAACCTCATCAGATTTCTTTTGGCCCAATCCTCCAATTTGTCTAGGTCCCTCTGTATCCTATCCCTGCCCTCCAGCGTATCTACCACTCCTCCCAGTTTAGTGTCATCTGCAAATTTGCTGAGAGTGCAATCCACACCATCCTCCAGATCATTTATGAAGATACTGAACAAAACCGGCCCCAGGACCGACCCCTGGGGCACTCCACTTGACACCGGCTGCCAACTAGACATGGAGCCATTGATCACTACCCGTTGAGCCCGACAATCTAGCCAACTTTCTACCCACCTTATAGTGCATTCATCCAGCCCATACTTCTTTAACTTGCTGACAAGAATACTGTGGGAGACCGTGTCAAAAGCTTTGCTAAAGTCAAGAAACAATACATCCTCCCTTCATCCACAGAACCAGTAATCTCATCATAGAAGGTGATTAGATTAGTCAGGCATGACCTTCCCTTGGTGAATCCATGCTGACTGTTCCTGATCACTTTCCTCTCCTGTAAGTGCTTCAGGATTGATTCTTTGAGGACCTGATCCATGATTTTTCCGAGGACTGAGGTGAGGCTGACTGGCCTGTAGTTCCCAGGATCCTCCTTCTTCCCTTTTTTAAAGATTGGCACTCCATTAGCCTTTTTCCAGTCATCCGGGACTTCCCCCGTTCACCACGAGTTTTCAAAGATAATGGCCAATGGCTCTGCAATCACAGCCGCCAATTCCTTTAGCACTCTCGGATGCAACTCGTCCGGCCCCATGGACTTGCAGAGGAGGTTGCAGCATGTGGACGTGGAGTCACAGGAAGTCAGAGGAGAGGGGTCCCATCCCCTCCCACCCATTAAAATCTGCCCCCCAAATGCCGCTGCGCAGAGTCAGAGCAGGACTGGGCCGACAGGGACTGTGATAGGGCATCTGGGCCAGCCCACGGCGCCGAGCCCAGACCAGTTACCCTGGACCCCAGCCCTGGCAAGGGGCTTGTCCAACCTGTTCTTAAAAACCTCCTATGACAGGGATTTCCCAACCTCCCTTGGAAGCCCATAGCTGGGCAGCACCCAGCCCGATGGCACCCCGATCTCGGTGACTCTGTGTCTGGGCAGCACCCAGCCCAACGGGGCCCCGATCTCGGTGACTCTGTGTCTGGGCAGCATTAAACTTTGGGTTCGTCCTGCCAAGACTTCCCCAGAGCATTGTGTCGCGACCGACGGAACCCGGCTCCTCCCTACCTGTGATCAACCTAGCTAGCCACTAGATTGATCTGGACTCTGGACATTGACTGGTGGGAGAGAGAGAGAGAGTGTGTGTGTGTGTTGATTGAAGGCATATGCTAATTGTTGTATCTTCAATAAACTCGGCGTATTGCCTTTTCCCCTGAAAAAAGATCCCGTGTGCTTCTTATAAGCATACCACGAGGTCACACCCAGGAAAGTCGAAGCTGTGTAAGCTTCTTGCCCTGGTGACAGTCTGCTTAGAGAGAGGAGGCTCCCCCAGAGTCCTGACTGGCTTCGTAGGGAGTAGTTCCAGAGCATCCCCCCAGTGACTCCGTGACACGCAGCGTATTGCCTTGTCCCCTGAAAAAGATCCCGTGTGCTTCTTATGAGCATAACACTAGGACTAAATGTGCTTTGCTTTGTGGTGACTGGTTGGTACCTGGTGTACATTGTTGCAGCCCCAGAGAAAAGCAAAGCAAGGGGGCTGGCTCCCGGTCTGACGTGCTGGGAACTCACAGCGACGTTCAGAAGCTGTGCAAACCCAAACCCCCAGGCTGGAGGGAGACAGACACAGGCCTCCACCTGTGAGAGGGGATGGCTGGGAAGCTGGAAACTTTATATCCATGCCCTCCAGGAGGCCCGGGGAAATCCACAGTGCGGTTACCCCTGAAATTGTGACCCACGGCGCTTACCTGTTACGTTCAGATGGATGGAAGCCAGACACTCGCTTTTGTTCATCTCATGCACAGTCTTCAAATCCCCTGCAATGGCTTTGCTGGCGTTCATCACGATGACCCATCCGCTGGACACGGAGCTGTGCCCGGCGAAGGAGCTGTTGTAAGGGTTTGATTTCCCTGGACGGATGACAGCGATCAGCTCCCATGTCCCAGCCAAAGCGGGAGACCAGTACAGTTTGGCAAAGCACTCAGAGATTTAAGGGGGTGTTGCGTGTCACCGCCCTCAGGCACAGACAGAGAGATTTTCTGTTGACATTGGCTGGGGCCTGGGAGAAGAAATCAACATTTCAGGCCGGCTTTGGTGAAGCCTGGAAGAAGTCAGACACCAGATCTGGCAGGGGAAGGAGGGATATGTTAACGGGGAGCACTTCAGATATAAGGTGCAGACCCCACAAATGCTCAACCAAGCCTTACACCCCAGGCGTAGACCACGCGAGTCACCCTCAGCTCACTGCTCGAGGGAGCGTCTACATAGCAAAATGAGCCCTGCCGCGCCGAATCGCACGGTGGATCTACACAGCAACCAGACATCTGCAGCAGGTCCATGCCAACTGCAGGGCTGTCGAATCGCTGGGTAGATTTGTGCTCCTGTGAACGAGGCGGGTCTCGGAGCCCGGGCTCCCGCCTGAGCCTCATCATTTACACCAGCGACATATTAATGCCTAGGCCGATAAGGCCTAGGCCTAGGGCGGCAAATTTGCAGGGGTGGCAAATATGTAGAGCAGCCAGAGGTGCCAACTTCCCCTGGCACCGGTGGGTGCTCGTGCCCCCCTGGCCCTGCCCCAACTCCACCCCTTCCCTGCCCCCATTCCAACCCCTTCCCCAAAGTCCCTGCCCCAACTCCATCCCCTCCCTGCCCCTATTGGTCCCCTTCCCCAAATCCCCACCCTGCCTCCTCCCCTGAGCGTGCCACATTCCCCACTTTCTCCCAGCTGCACGAAGCTGTTTCACGCACAAGCGCTGGCTGGGAGCAGGGAGAAGCAGGACCCGGCGGCGCGCTCGGGGAGGAGGCGGAGTTGGAGTGGAAGTGACCTGAGGTTGCGGGTGGGGGGGCAGGGAGCTGCCGGGAGGGGGGAGGGGCAGCAATTATTTCAGGGCCTAGGGGCAGCAAAATCATTAATCCGCCACTGGTTTACATGGCTGTCTTTAGCACCCCGCAAGCCCGAGTCAGCTGAGCTGGCCGAGAACAGGAGAGAGGGTTCGGCAGTGTAGACGCACCCTGACTCGTGTTTGCGGAATCAGAATCAAAATCACTAAATTGCACCAAGATCTGTGCAGTGCCCGGCACAATGAGAGACTGGCTCACAACCAACACACCCCTCCTCCTCCCTCTCCAAATCACCTCCCGGTGCATCCCCCCGTTCTGCCCTCTGACTTCTGGAGCCTTTCTGGGGAACCCCGCCCAGCACAGAGCTCCCAGGGTGGCACTTACGGGGGTGTGGTACCGCTTGCCCAGGGCATAGAAATAAGAACATCACTGGAAGACAGGTGTGTTTTTTCCACTGCATAGCGCCTGGGCCAGAATTCGATGTGTCGGCACTGTGGCCGTCGTAGCTGTGACGTGGGCCGTAGAGATTCGCTTTTATCGCGCCTCTCACTCCGTCCCCCGCCCCGTGGCCGTGCAGCCCTGCCCTGCCCGGTACGAAGCGGAAACCCGCCTGCAGGGTGCCTCCATGAACACACACATCCGAACGGCCATTCGGTACAGCCAACAGGACCGCGAGAAACCCAGCCGTTCCCGGCGTCACGCCGTGCGTGCCCGACGCCAATAGGGTGAACAGACAGCAAGGGTGAAAAATCGGGGCGGGGGGTAATAGGAGCCTGTATAAGAAAAAGACCCAAAAATCGGGACTGTCCCTCTAAAACCGGGACCTCCGGTCACGCTAGATGGCAATGAACGCGCCTAAGTACCTATGAAAGGAGACAATCTTTGCCAGGGTGTTATTTGGAAGAAATGTGTTTCACCCACCAGCCCTGCGCCTCTCCGGGGGCCTCCCGCAGGCGCCAGGCTGGCAACGCCGGTCAGCGCCCGCTCCGCCTTCCCTCGGGACTCGTGGGGCGCCCCCACGTCCCGCTGCCAAAGGGACGGGCCCGGTTTTGGAGGCTTTTTCTTATATAGACACCTGTTACCCCCCCCCGCCCCGGTTTCTCACACGCGCCGCCCGGGCACCGCACGACCCGTCCCGGAAGCGGGGCTCCCCGGGGAAAGGGAGGCCCCCTGCTCCTGGGGCGCTGCAGCGCTGCGGGCGGGGGAGTGTTTTAGCCCCGCCCGTGTGCGAGGGTGAGGGCGGCCGACAGCGCCGGTGTTTGCTCCGCGGGGCCGAGCGGGAAAATCGCGGTCCGGGCTCGCTGCGCCCTGAGGGGCGACTTCAGCCGCAGCGTCCGCCGGCGTCACCCAGCGAGCGTGGGCGGCTTTACCCCCCCCAGAGCAGCGACTTCCCGCCGCACCCTGCCTGCCCCGCGGCTGCGCGCTAGCGGCGCCGCCCACCCGGACCGCCCAGTATGCAACTGCCGGGGGCGGGGCCCGCTCCAACCGTTCCCCGAAGCCCCGCCCCTGCTCCGCCCCATCCCAACGGCTCCCCGAAGCCCCGCCCCTGCCCCGCCCCTGCTCCAACCATTCCCCGAAGCCCCCACCCCTGCTCCACCCCCACTCCAACCGTTCCCCGAGCCCCGCCCCTGCTCCGCCCCCATCCCAACGGCTCCCCGAAGCCCCGCCCCTGCTCCAACCATTCCCCGAAGCCCCCACCCCTGCCCCGCCCCATCCCAACGGCTCCCCGAAGCCCCGCCCCTGCCCCGCCCCATCCCAACGGCTCCCCGAAGCCCCGCCCCTGCTCCGCCCCCATCCCAACGGCTCCCCGAAGCCCCGCCCCTGCTCCGCCCCATCCCAACGGCTCCCCGAAGCCCCGCCCCTGCCCCGCCCCTGCTCCAACCATTCCCCGAAGCCCCCACCCCTGCTCCACCCCCACTCCAACCGTTCCCCGAAGCCCCGCCCCTGCTCCGCCCCCATCCCAACGGCTTCCCGAAGCCCCGCCCCTGCCCCGCCCCTGCTCCAACCATTCCCCGAAGCCCCCACCCCTGCTTCGCCTCCGCCCCTTCCCGCCCGGCCCGCGCTCCAACCGTTCCCTGAAGCCCCGCCCCTGCCCCGCCCCGCTCCTTGCCACCCCGCCCCCGCTCCAACCGTTCCCCGAAGCCCCGCCCCTGCCCCGCCCCCACTCCCCTGTAACTGGGAGTGACGCGTGCGCGCCCCAGCGCGCGCCGCCGGTGACTGCTGGGGGCGATTCCCCTGCCCCCCAAGCAGCCCCGCCCCGCCCCGCCCGGAGGCCTGGGCCCCCCCCACACACACCCCCGCGGGGGGCTGCCCTGGGCCCCGGCGTGGCGGGGGACCGCCCTGCCCCCAGCCCGAGGGGTCGCAAGTCGCGAGGTCCCCGCTGCCCCCTGCCGAGGCCGCGCGGCGGGCTCAGGAGCTGGGTGGGAACCGCCGGGGGGACCCGGCTTCGCCTGCGCGAGGGGAGCGGGTCAGAGGGAGCGGGCTGCCCCAGGGCCAGGTGGGCGCCCGGGGGGGCCCGTCACACAGGGCCCAGCCCCTCCTGCAGGGGGCGATACCCCCCCACAGACACCCCTCCCCCCCACATACCCCCCTGCACACAGACACCCCTCCCCCACACAGACACCCCACATACCCCCCTGCACACACACCCGCACACACACACCCCTTCCCCCCACACACACACCCCACATACCCCCCCGCACACACACACACACAGACACCCCTCCCCCACACACACACACCCCACATACCCCCCTGCACACAGACACCCCTCCCCCCACACATACCCCACAGACACCCCTGCACACAGACACCCCTCCCCCCCACACAGACACCCCACATACCCCCCTGCACACACACCCGCACACACACACCCCTTCCCCCCCCACACACACCCCACATACCCCCCCGCACACACACACACACAGACACCCCTCCCCCACACACACACACCCCACATACCCCCCTGCACACAGACACCCCTCCCCCCACACATACCCCACAGACACCCCTGCACACAGACACCCCTCCCCCCCACACAGACACCCCACATACCCCCCTGCACACACACCCGCACACACACACCCCTTCCCCCCACACACACACCCCACATACCCCCCTGCACACAGACACCCCTCCCCCCACACATACCCCACATACCCCCCTGCACACAGACACCCCTCCCCCACACACACACCCCCCACATACCCCCCTGCACACACACACACCCGCACACACACACACCCCTCCCCCCCCACACACACCCCACATACCCCCCCGCACACACACACACACACACACCCCTTCCCCCCACACACACACCCCACATACCCCCCCGCACACACACACACACACACACACAGACACCCCTCCCCCCCACACACACACCCCACATACCCCCCTGCACACAGACACCCCTCCCCCCACACATACCCCACATACCCCCCTGCACACAGACACCCCTCCCCCCCACACACACACCCCACATACCCCCCTGCACACAGACACCCCTCCCCCCACACACTCCCCACATACCCCCCTGCACACACACCCGCACACACACACCCCTTCCCCCCCCACACACACCCCACATACCCCCCCGCACACACACACACACACACAGACACCCCTCCCCCACACACACACACCCCACATACCCCCCTGCACACAGACACCCCTCCCCCCACACATACCCCACATACCCCCCTGCACACAGACACCCCTCCCCCCCACATACCCCCCTGCACACAGAAACCCCTCCCCCACACACACACACCCCACATACCCCCCTGCACACAGACACCCCTCCCCCCACACACTCCCCACATACCCCCCTGCACACACACCCGCACACACACACCCCTTCCCCCACACACACACCCCACATACCCCCCGCACACACACACACACACACACACAGACACCCCTCCCCCCACACATACCCCACATACCCCCCCCACAGACACCCCTCCCCCCCACATACCCCCTGCACACAGACACCCCTCCCCCCACACACACCCCACATACCCCCCTGCACACACACACCCCTCCCCCCACACAGACACCCCACATACCCCCCTGCACACAGACACCCCTCCCCCCACACACACCCCTCCCCCCCACATACCCCCTGCACACACACACACACACACACACACAGACACCCCTCCCCCCCACACACACACCCCACATACCCCCCTGCACACAGACACCCCTCCCCCCACACATACCCCACATACCCCCCTGCACACAGACACCCCTCCCCCCACACACACCCCACATACCCCCCTGCACACACACCCGCACACACACACACCCCTCCCCCCCACACACACCCCACATACCCCCCTGCACACACACACACCCGCACACACACACCCCTCCCCCACACACACTCCCCACATACCCCCCTGCACACACACACACAGACACCCCTCCCCCACACACACACACTCCCCACATACCCCCCTGCACACAGACACCCCTCCCCCCCACACACACACCCCACATACCCCCCTGCACACACACACAACCGCACACACACACACCCCTCCCCCCACACACACACCCCACATACCCCCCTGCACACAGACACCCCTCCCCCCCACACACACACCCCACATACCCCCCTGCACACACACACACCCCTCCCCCCACACACACACCCCACATACCCCCCTGCACACACGCACACACAGACACCCCTCCCCCACACACACACACACCCCACATACCCCCCTGCACACACACACACCCGCACACACACACACCCCTCCCCCCACACACACACCCCACATACCCCCCTGCACACACACACACACAGACACCCCTCCCCCACACACACACACCCCACATACCCCCTGCACACAGACACCCCTCCCCCCACACATACCCCACAGACACCCCTGCACACACACCCGCACACACACACCCCTTCCCCCCCCACACACACCCCACATACCCCCCGCACACACACACACACACACAGACACCCCTCCCCCACACACACACACCCCACATACCCCCCTGCACACAGACACCCCTCCCCCCACACATACCCCACATACCCCCCTGCACACAGACACCCCTCCCCCCCACATACCCCCCTGCACACAGACACCCCTCCCCCACACACACACACCCCACATACCCCCCTGCACACAGACACCCCTCCCCCCACACACTCCCCACATACCCCCCTGCACACACACCCGCACACACACACCCCTTCCCCCACACACACACCCCACATACCCCCCGCACACACACACACACACACACACAGACACCCCTCCCCCCACACATACCCCACATACCCCCCCCACAGACACCCCTCCCCCCCACATACCCCCTGCACACAGACACCCCTCCCCCCACACACACCCCACATACCCCCCTGCACACACACACCCCTCCCCCCACACAGACACCCCACATACCCCCCTGCACACAGACACCCCTCCCCCCACACACACCCCTCCCCCCCACATACCCCCTGCACACACACACACACACACACACAGACACCCCTCCCCCCCACACACACACCCCACATACCCCCCTGCACACAGACACCCCTCCCCCCACACATACCCCACATACCCCCCTGCACACAGACACCCCTCCCCCCACACACACCCACATACCCCCCTGCACACACACCCGCACACACACACACCCCTCCCCCCCACACACACCCCACATACCCCCCTGCACACACACACACCCGCACACACACACCCCTCCCCCACACACACTCCCCACATACCCCCCTGCACACAGACACCCCTCCCCCCCACACACACACCCCACATACCCCCCTGCACACACACACAACCGCACACACACACACCCCTCCCCCCACACACACACCCCACATACCCCCCTGCACACAGACACCCCTCCCCCACACACACACACCCCACATACCCCCCTGCACACACACACACCCGCACACACACACACCCCTCCCCCCACACACACACCCCACATAGCCCCCTGCACACACACACACACAGACACCCCTCCCCCACACACACACACCCCACATACCCCCTGCACACACACCTCTCCCCCACACAGACACCCCACATACCCCCTGCACACACACACACACATACACACACCTCCCCACACACACATACCCCCATACATACATACATCTCCCACACACACACCCCACATACTCCCCTGCACACACACACACACATACACACACCTCCCCAACACATACACATGCACACCAGCGCTCACGCACACATACACCTCCCCCCGCATACACACATACCCCCCACACACACACACCCTCACACACACACCCGCATGCACGCAAACACCCGCACACACCCCCTCACATACACACACCTCCTCCACACACACACACACCCCACACATATACATAATCTCCCATACATACACACACACACACCCCTCCCCCACACACATACACACACCCTCACACACCCCTGTGACGAAGCGGGACTGTTCTTAATGTTTCCTCTGAATAGTGTGGGGGTGCCTCAGTTTCCCCTAGGCAGTTCTTAAGTATCTAGGTGGTGGGATAAGGGTGTGTGATCACTGCAGAGCCCTAGAGGGCAGGTGTGTGCAGGGGGTTGGACACAGAGAATGGCCGACACCCTATTTCCTGGCACCTGAGGGCCTGGCCCTTCCCCCCTGCAAGGTGAGAGCTAAAGGGTTGGAGAACAAAGGAATCCGGTGACCTCCTGGCCCGGGAAAGGGACAAAGCCCAGAGGGGGAGGGGCTGGAGGGAGTTTCAGTTGGGGGCTGGCTGGGACATGGAGTGAAGGGCAGATGGGGTTGTCTGGCTCACTGCCCCCCAAAATGGACCCAGCTGAGGGGTCCTGTTCTCTGCATCTACAAGCTCTGTGTTAGACCATGTTCCTGTCGTTTAATAAACCTTCTGTTTTACTGGCTGGCTGAGAGTCACGTCTGACAGCGGAGTTGGGGGGCAGGACCCTCTGGCTTCCCCAGGACCCCGCCTGGGCGGACTCGCTGGGGGAAGCGCACGGAGGGGCAGAGGAGGCTGAATGCTCCGAGGTCAGACCCAGGAAGGTGGAGCCGGGGGAGCTGTGTGTCCTGCCGACAGGCTGCTCCCAGAGAGGAGACTTCCCCAGAGTCCTGCCTGGCTTCATGGGGAGCAGGTCCAGAGCATCACCCGGGGACCCCGTGACAACCCTGACACACACACACATACCCCCCAACGTACACACACCTCCCCCCCACACACATACACACACCCCCTCACACACACACACGGCCTTGGTGCCTATATTATTTTGAAGCCAGGTGTGGGGGTCACATTGGGGGCTGGGGCTGGTGCCCGGGGGGGCAGAGAAGCATGGGGGGGCAGGGGAAGAATTGCTGTGGTGCCAGATTCCTGCTGGCTGAGTCTGGCCCCCGCCCTCCCTGGCTCTCATCTCGGCCACGTCTCCGCCCCAGGGCATCGGTCTCGGGGGGGCGCCCCCCCACCCCAGGGCTCCACCAGCTGTTCCCTCTCCCAAGCATGCCAGGGCCCTGCCCGCCCCGCCCAGCAGGCCCCAGGGCATCTCCCCAGCTGCCGAGCGGGAATTACAGGGCCCCAGGTGCCCCCGCCACGGCCGCACCCCCAGGCAGCTGGAGCCGCATGTTCCTGGGCAGAGCTCCGTGCCCGCCCCCCCAGGGAGCCGTGCCCCCAGCCGGCCGGTGACTGCGCGGGTGGAAGCGGATGCCGATTAGAGCCCTGGGCAAATCAACCCCGGGGCAAATCACATTCCAGCCACCTGCCGTTTGGGTTGTTTGGGGTCTTTTCTGGCACCTGCAAAAACTCCCGGCTGGGGCCAGGCCAGGGGGAAGTTCCCCAGCTCCCGACAAGCAGCTCAGCGAGCCCAGGGAGACGTAGGGAGCGGAGAGGGGCTGTAATAACTCTGGACACCCCCCATCAAGCCCACCCCCAATCCCATGCCCCCAAGCACCATCTCTGTCCATCCTGCTAATACAGCAGCATCGCACTGAACAGGGGAGGGGGCCCTAGAGCTTGGGGGTAGCTAGAGCCACAACCCAAGGGCTGTGGTACACCCCTCTGTACACAAGCTTGGGGGATGATAGGTGCTGCCCTATGGGAAGATGTGGCCGCTGTGGGGTGGGGCCTGGGGGACCCCTCGCCCGGCACTGGGATGCGACCACCTCTGGGGTGGGGCACAGGGGCTGGGTATGCGGGGACTCCTCGCCCGGCACTGGGATGCGACCACCTCTGGGGTGGGGCACAGGGGCTGGGTATGCGGGGACTCCTCGCCCGGCACTGGGATGCGACCACCTCTGGGGTGGGGCACAGGGGCTGGGTATGCGGGGACCCCTCGCCCGGCACTGGGATGCGACCACCTCTGGGGTGGGGCACAGGGGCTGGGTATGCGGGGACTCCTCGCCCAGCGCTGGGACGTGACCCTTCTCGCTCTCAGATGTCGGGTGAAGCCCCTACACAGTCAGACATGGGGCATATTTGGGGGCCTGGGTCTAGCTGGGCTCGGTGCCCCTTACCAGTGCTACACTGGGGGGAGGCACTGACTCAAAGGAGGGGGTGTCTCTGCCAGGTCCCCCCTCCCGGCCGCTGCCCCCTACGGCAGCAGCTGGATGAAAATTCAAGCACAACAAACCCTGATTCACAGGGAACGTCCTCTTGTTTATTAGCCACAGATGGGACCGGGGGGGGGGGAATTGTTGGGGGGAGGCCTCCCCATCCTTCCTGCTGCTAACCAGGGTGGCTCAGCTTCTGGGAGGTGGGGGCAGGTAAAAAGAG
The DNA here is from genome assembly GCF_965140285.1 of Lepidochelys kempii. Lineage (NCBI taxonomy): Eukaryota > Metazoa > Chordata > Testudines > Cheloniidae > Lepidochelys > Lepidochelys kempii. Next base: position 14,037,201 of record NC_136402.1, read on the forward strand.
GGAGCCCCTCCCTCACCATGCAACTATTGGGGGGACATGGGAGGCACCCCTCAAATCTGTCACTTCAGAGATCCCCCCAAAACCTGGAGAGCTCTACAATGCCCCCCAACAGGAGTGACACCCCAAAACCAGACTGTGCCCACCTCAGAAGGCCAGCCGCCCCCCCCCACAAATGCATGGTGGGAATCCCAAATCCAGGAGACACCCTACCTCTGACACTCCAAAATTTAAGGAGACACTCTCAAAATTCAAGGGGATATCCCAGATCAGGGTGATACCCCCAAATTTAAGGCAACACACTGAAATTCAAGAGGATTTTCCCCAGATCAACGTGGCATCCCCAAATGTTAGGAGTACCCCAAACTCAAGAGGACCTCCCCAGATCAGGGTATCCTGGCAGTCTCCAAATGTCCCCCACCATCTGTCAGCTCAGCGCCCAGCATGCCCCATCAAGGTCTTCTTGCTGCATCCGCTTGTGGGGTGCCTGCCAGGTGGGGTCCCCCACTTCCCGCAGAGGGGGAGGGGTGCGGATGGGGGAAGAGCTTGCGGCTGGGGGAAGGGGGTTGCTGTGGTTACCACCCCTCTGGCACCACTCCGACAGGGTACCCCTGGGAGATGGGGGGCAGGTAGCCAGGGGGATCTGGGGCCCGGAGTGGGACACTGTCCAAGCCCAGGGTGGGCAGGAGGTCCCAGGGCAGGGGACATTGGCTAGGCCCCAGGGGGCTGTGGGTAATTGGGGCCCAGCTGGGGGGCAGCCCTGGATCTTCTGGGCCGGTGATGGGGTCAAAGAGATCGCTGGGGTCAGGGGTCAGGGAGGCCACGCTCAGGCCCCAGCCAGGCCCTGGTTCTGGGGCCACAAAGGCCTCAGCCACTCCCAGGAAGGAGCTGGCAGCTGGGGCGGGAGGCTCTGGGTCTGGACACCGGGGTTCTGCGCGGGGCGCGGGGTCCCTTGGGGCCTCCTGGGCCAGGATGGAGGAGGCCAGGCGGTGTGTCGAGGCTTCAATGTCAGCGAATCGCCTGGGGAGAGAAGAGAAGGGCTGTGAGCTTCCCCCAGCAGTGCCCTGAGGAGCTGTGAGCTTCCCCATAGCAGTACCCCTAGGGGCTGCAAGCTTCCCTGTAGCAGTACACCGAGGGGCTGTGAGTTTCCCCCAGCAGTGCCCCGAGAGCTGCGAGCTCCCCCATAGCAGTAACCCAATGGGCTGCGAACTTCCCCCAGCAGTGCCTGGAGGAGCTGCAAGCTTCCCCCAGCTTTGCCCAAGGGGCTGCGAGCTTTCCCCAGCAGTGCCCTGAGGGGCTGCAAGCTTCTCCCCGACAGTGCCCTGAGGGGCTGTGAGCTCTCCCCAGCAGTGCCCTGAGGGGCTGTGAGCTTCCCCCAGCAGTGCCTAGGGGGCTGCGAGCTCCCGAGGGCTCCCACCTGCTGATCTGGTTGTGCAGGAACCGGCGGTGGTTCACCCGCCGCTTGCCGGGGCGGCTCTTGTGGGGTCTCTGCAGCGTCCGCATCATGTGGGACGAGGCCACGGTGACGAAGGTGAAGAGATCCCGGCCCCGCCCGTGGAGCACCACCTGCTGGGGGGGCAGGAAGCTCAGGGACAGGCTCCCGCCCTGCTGCATCCCAGCTCCTGCGGGATGGGGCTGCCAGGCAGAGCCCCCAGGCTGGGCGAGGCCGGCCCCAAACAGAGCCCTGCAGGAATAAATGACAACGGTTCTCAGCCCAGCAAGCGCGAGACTCCAGAGAACCCTGGGGGAGGGGCTGCGGGTCGGGACTGAGGGGCACCGGCAGAGCTGGGGGGAGCCCAGGACGGGGCTAGCAGGGGCTGCGGGTCGGGACTGAGGGGCACCGGCAGAGCTGGGGGGAGCCCAGGGCGGGGCTAGCAGGGGGCTGCGGGTCGGGACTGAGGGGCACCGGCAGAGCTGGGGGGAGCCCAGGGCGGGGCTAGCAGGGGGCTGCGGGTCGGGACTGAGGGGCACCGGCAGAGCTGGGGGGAGCCCAGGGCGGGGCTAGCAGGGGGCTGCGGGTCGGGACTGAGGGGCACCGGCAGAGCTGGAGGGAGCCCAGGGCGGGGCTAGCAGGGGCTGCGGGTCGGGAGTGAGGGGCACTGGCAGGGCTGGGGGGAGCCCCGGGTTGGGATGGGGGTGTCTCTGTCTCCCGATAGGGGTCAGCCCTGACCGCAAGGAGACAGCGCCTCCGGCTGGGGCCCCCAGGACACTTACTTGGTTCAGGGTCCAGGTGTGTGAAGAATCAGCCGCAATCACACACAGGGGGGACGAGGCCTATCAGTTCTCCCTGGGGGCTGCCCCCTTCTCGCCTCCTGCCCCCCCAGCCCTGATGCTACCAGCCAGCCCCGGCGCCGGCTCCGGTCTCCAGTGGGGGCCGAGCACCACTGAGAGAATCAAGAGGATGATCAAAGAGTCACTGGCAGAACCCCCCCGCTCGCCCCACCCCTCTGAGCCCCTCCCTCCTGCCCCCCCTCCTGCCCCCCCAAGTCCTGCTGGCACAAATGGGGCATGGGGCCTTAGCCCCCAGGGGGCACTGTCTGCGAGCTGCCCCAGGGCAGGGGGATTGCTGGCTTGGGGGAGCTGGGAGTACGGCACAGGGCCTTCCCCCTCTGGCCAAAATCCCTCACTGTGACAGTTGAGGGGCTGGGGGAACCCCCTTTGGCTCTAATAACAGGGGTGGCTTGATGGGCCCTCTCCCCTTGTCCGTCTCTTCCCCTTCCTGGACCCCCATCAACTCCTCCCCTCCTCCCCCATCCTCCCCATCATCTCCTGCCCCCCCTTTTGCTCCCCCCCGGCATCGTCCCCACACCAGGTGCCCAATTAGGGCATTCTTTCCCCTGGGATGCGGCCATGGCACTTAGCAGCAATTAGGGGCATCCGGGGGCCATGGGGAGCCACGTGCCGGCAGCTCCGTGGAGACGGGCTCAATGGGGCGCTCAGGGGCAGGAATCCGGCTGCACAAAGGGGCCCCCCCAGCTCCCCCCTGCAGCCGGCACCCGGCCAGGCGGAACAGTTAGAGCAATTGCAGGGAATTGGAGACTTAAGTGCGAGGTCAAAGTGTGTCCAAAGCAGCCCCCCCCCCCCCCGTCCATCAGCGCCTGGGCCCATCTACCCCGGCGTCCTGCCCCTTCCCTGCCCCCCGCCCCCAGTATCAGACCCATAAGCCTCTCTTGCCTCCAGCAGAGGGCAGCAGACACCCCCCCCCGCCCCCCCCACACACACATCTGCTTCCCGGCAGTTGGCTAAGCCAACCCCGCCCTGGCAAACACTGCCCCCCCTTCCTGGCTGGGGGAGATCAAAGCTCACCCGCCCCCCTCCCTGGGCTCCCCTGCCCTTCACAAGCAGGCAGCAAAATAAACTCAGGTTGGGAACAATGTCGCCTCTCATGTTAGCAGGGCCCTGCGGGGTGTGTGCGCGGGCGGGGGATCGGGGGGGGGGGGGGGGCAGCGACCAGGGCCCAGCAAAAATCCTCCAAGCAAGGAGGCCAGGATGCCTGAGTTCTCTGCCGGCTCTGGGCAGGGAGTGGGATCTAGTGGTTAGAGCGGGGAGGCTGTGAGGAGGCACGAGGGTGTCAGGCTGGCTGGCCCCACGCTGGTCTTTGGTGGTTTATTTTTCCACCAAGCCAGAGCCAAGCCACCGCTGGCAGGGGGAGCGCTGGGGCTGGCCCCGGGAGGGAACCCCGCTGTCCCCCTGGCCCAGGCCACAGCCAAGATGGACGTGAGCCGTGCCCCAGGAATTGTGCGGCCCCGTGGCCGTCACGCCTTGGCAGCAGGGCGAACAGCGAGTGGGTGAGGGGAGAAGGAGAAGGGGAGGGAGCCGCAGCCCCAAGGCTGGGTCAGGGGGAACGAACTAGGGGGCGAAAGGAAGAGCCGAGTGATGGGTGGCTAGGTGCAGGGAGCAAAAAAGAGCTGAATTCAAGAGCAACCCAGAGAAGGGGGGGGGGAAGAAAGAGGGCGGCAGCAGGGCACTGGAGGGGGGTGCCGTGGGGCAGGGCAGGCAGCCAGCTGGAGCAGGCAACTCTGTGACCAGGTGAGGCCCATACAGCCCCATGGCAGGGAGGAGCCAGAAGCAGCGTCCCCAGCCAGCATGGATGAGCCATGCCAGGGTCTCCAAGCCAACCAGCTCCACCTACTGGACCCCCACTCCCCTCCCAGAGCTGGGGAGAGAACCCAGGAGTCCTGGCTCCCAGCCCCCCTGCTCTAATTGCTAGACCCCACTCCCCTCCCAGAGCTGGGGAGAGAACCCAGGAGTCCTGGCTCCCAGCCCCCCTGCTCTAATTGCTAGACCCCACTCCCCTCCCAGAGCTGGGGAGAGAACCCAGGAGTCCTGGCTCCCCGCCATCCGCCCGCTCTATTGCTCCATTCCCCACCCCACCCCCACCTTGCTTTAAATCTGCCTGTTGCGGGCTGGGGGCAGGTCAGGGGTTAGACAAACCCAGGAGGAACAGGCCTGTTTGCCTTTGGGGCGAGAGGGGATGTCCAAGCTGCCTGCTAAAGCCAATATTACAGCCTGGGGCAAACCGCCGCAGGGGACGTTCGTGCCCTGTCCCTGGGCACTCCCTGACTCGTCCGGCTGGGTAGCTCCCCACAGAGTGGGGGGCTCTGGGTCGACACCAGTGATGCCCGGGAGGACGCTCGCTCCCGCCACAAGGAGGGTAATATGGGCGTGCACCCCGGGCACCGGAACAGGGGGCCATGGACCCCCCACCCACATTTTAACTGCCGCAAGGGCAAGCGACAGGGGGAAGGGGCAGAGAGGAGCGAGTGGGAGGGTCCTCGGGGGTTGGGGGGGGCGGCACAGTGTGGGGGCCTCCCACATTTATCGCACGTCCACCACTCCTGACGTGCACAGCCAGATTTGCCATGCGCCGCTGTGACCGAGCTCAACTTCATTTAGCAGTGTAGACGTTCCGTTAAACCGGAGCGGCTGCTTCATGCAGATGACTCTGCTCCTGGGGAAAACCCATCGGGTTCGCTGAAGGGAGGGATTTACTCCCATACCCACAGGCGGCCCTCAGAGCTGGGCGCCCGGCCAGCAGCCACTGCTCACCGCACAATCGAAGCACTGAGGGGAGGCGGATGGGCGGGGTGGGGGGGCAGCAGGGGCTGGGGCATTTTCCCTGAGACTGGCCCTGGGCACTGGGGGAGGAGGGGGGCCTCTGGCTTGTTCCTCTCCCTGCAGTTTGGGTCATCTCTGCAGGTGAGTCGCTGACATTTCGGCAGGAAGTTTTTCCAAGGCAAACGCCCTGGATCTGGGCCCGGCCAGGTCCCCGTGCCCAGACGGCTGCCCCAGGGCGGCACTAAGGGGTACCATGCTCCAGGGAGCGGGGCGGGGGGCTCAGCAGGGGGCGCTTGGCTGCAGGGAGTGGGTCGGGGGCTCAGCAGGGGGCACTGGGCTGCGGGGGGTCCAGGAGGGGGTGCTCTCCCCAGGCAGTCAGGGCCGGCCCCGATGCCCCACGGTGGCAATTTTCCAAGCCAACCGGAGATTTCCTGGCGCCAATATTCCTTGGGTGCAAAGGGACCCAGCAATGGCTGTTTCTCAGCTGGCCCCTCGTTTTCCTTCCTTCGCGCGGCACTTCGTCTGAGTCTCTGGCACTGTTTATTTCTCGCGCCCGCGGCTGGCGATGGGCCCGCTGAACCCAGCAGGGGTACACCCACCCCAGCAGGGCCGCCTGACACTGGCTTGCTTTCTTGCCTTTCTCCTTGGGTTCTTTTTTCCTAGTTCGTTTATTCCCTCTTCCTCCCTCCCTCATGTTTCTTTCTTTCTTTCCCAACCCCACTGTCAAGCTGCCCGTCCCGCCCGCCCCGTGGCTGTAAGAACCAGGTCGCTCTCTGCAGCTCAGACAGAAGCCAGGAGCATGTGCCCCCCCGCCGGGGGCCGGCCCGCCTCAGCCCCACATACCGACCTAGCAGGGTGCGTGGAATGCGGACAGAGCAGACGGCACAGGCCAGACACACACACCCGCCCGCCCGCCAGCCGCACACGCACTCGCGCCAGCCAGGGCGCCGCCAGACGCCGACCCCGCTGGACCCCGGGCAGCAGGGGGCACAAAGCCAGCGACAGGGCGATCGGACCCCCCGGCCCTTCCTGCACGGCTTGCAGCGTCGGACGAGAGCGCACCGGACAAAGCCATGGACTGAGAAAGAGACGAGATTGATTGATTGGTGGATGGGGATAGATAGATAGAGATAGGGTGTGGGGGGGGTCAGACAGGGGGCTCTGGGGACAGACAGATGGACAGGAGGCTCTGGGGACAGACGGACAGACAAGGGGGGCTCTGGGAACAGACAGACAGGAGGGGTTCTGGGGACAGACGGGGCTCTGGGGGACGGACGGCTAGCCAGACAGCCTCTGCCGGCCGACTGACATCTCCTCTCCTCCTGTCGGTGGAAGCCCCTGGATCCAGCCCCGCATCCGGTCCCCCCCAGCCATGGACCCCCCCTCCAACCTATCGTCCCCCTCCAACGGCTCGCTGGCGGGCGGGCTGCCGGGGGCGGCGGGGCTGAGCCTGCTGGGGGCAGCCGGGGTGGCGGGGAACCTTTACACTCTGGCGGTGGCGCGGGCCGGGGCCGTCCCCTCCCCGCTCCACATCCACATCGTCAACCTGGCGCTGGCCGACCTGCTCTACCTGGCCGGGGTGCCCTTCGTGGTCCACAACGGGCTGGCGAGGGACTGGCGCTTCGGCGAGGCCGGCTGCCGGGCCCTGCTCAGCCTGGACCTGCTCACCATGCACGCCAGCATCTTCCTGCTCACCCTGCTGAGCACCGAGCGGTGCCGGGCCGTGCGGCGCCCCTTCCGGGCCGCCCGCCGCCCCCCCGCCCGCCGCCGGGCCCTGGCCGGGGCCGCCTGGGCCGCCGCCTTCGCCCTGGCGCTGCCCATGATGCTGATGGTGCGGCAGGAGGAGCGGGCGGCAGGCGGCGGCCGGGTGCGGCGGCTCTGTGTGCCCACCTGGCACGAGGCGCAGTACAAAACCTACCTGACCGTGCTCTTCGGCACCAGCATGGTGGGGCCCGGGCTGGCGCTCGGGTACCTCTACGGGCGGCTGGCGTGGGCCTACTGGCTCTCGCAGACCCGGGGGGTGCTGGGCCCCCGGCGGGGGCCGAAGCAGCGGGTCTTCCTCCTCATTTTCCTCATCGTCGTGGCCTTCTGGGCCTGCTTCCTGCCCTTCTGGCTCTGGCAGCTGGTGCCCCTCTACAGCCCGGGCACAGCCGCCCGCCTGCCCGTGGCCACCGAGATCTACATCAACCACCTGGTCACCTGCCTGACCTACAGCAACAGCTGCGTCAACCCTTTCCTCTACACGCTGCTGACCCGCAGCTACCGCGACTACCGGCGGGCGCGCCGGGCCGGGCGCAGGGTGGCAATGCAGGCACAGGCCGTGGGGCGCTGAGCAGCCAGCAGACCTCCACCGGGCGCAGGTAGGGGGCAGTGGGGGAGAGGGGCACTGCTGGGGGAAGATCGCAGCACTGGGGAGAGGTGCCACAGGGAACTGCTGGGGGAAGATCACAGCATTGGAGAGAGGTGCCATGAGGCACTGCTGGGGGAAGCTTGCAGTACTGGGGAGAGGTGCCACAGGGCACTGCTTGGGGAACCTCGCAGCATTTGGGAGAGGTGCCATGAGGCACTGCTGGGGGAAGATCACAGCATTGGAGAGAGGTGCTGTGGAGCACTGCTGGGGGAAGATCACAGTGCTGGGGACAGGTGCCATGGGGCATTGCTTGGGGAAGATCACAACACTGGGGAGTGATGTCGCAGGGCACTGCTAGGGGAAGCTCACAGCACTGGAAGAGGTGTCGCAGGGCACTGCTGGGGAAAGATCACAGCACTGGGGAGAGGTGCCACGAGCACTGCTGGGGGAAGATCACAGCATTTCCGGAAGGTGCCACTAGGCACTGCTAGGGGAAGCTCGCAGCTGTGGAATCCCCATCTCTTCTCCAGCCCTGAAACAGGGGGACGGGCTGGCCCGGGGGGCAAGGAATGGGGCATGGGGGTTTCCCCTCTAGGGGACGCCGGCCCCCCTTAGCAGCCATGTTTCCCCCACACTGTCAGAGCTGGACCCTGGCTCTCGGGCGGGGGGAGCCGCCAGCGGGGGGGCCCCTCCCCATTGCCGTCACACATGCGGCAGGCCCATAGCCCCCTTCTCTCTGCACCCCTAGGAGCAGCGCCCCCTGCAGCCTGGCCCTGGACACGGCCTCCCCCCCTCGCCAACCCCTGCAGCCCCCCCGTGAGGACGATGCATCCGCCCACAGCAACCCCTCCACCCCAGCCGGGACCAGAGGAAAAAGGAACAGCACCAGCGAGAAACAAGGCGCCAGGACTCCTGGGTTCTCCGCAGCCGGCTGCGCTGGGGGGCGGGGCTAGGATCCAGGACTCCTGGGTTCTCTCCCGGGCTCTGGGAGGTGTTGTACCCCCTGCGGTACCTTTGGGGACCCCTGTATGAAATGGACATTTCGGGGGGTGCGTGTGGCTGGGTTTCTACACCGGGGGGAGTAACCAGACCCCCCCAGGCACTATCACAGCCAGGGGGCCATGCCCCCTCTGCCCAGCTCCAGCCACACACTGCCCGTGAGGGAGGTGGCACAAGCCGGCGCCACCTCTGCCCTTGGGGTCAGCAAAGAGAGAGGCCCCTGCCCCACCCTCCCCCGCCGGCCCCGTCCTGGACCCGAGAGGGGCTGGGTGCGAGCCCCACGGTGCCCCAGGGCTCCAGCAGCTTCTCCCTTGGCCTTGCCCCGCTAGTCCCCAGGGAAGAAACCACCTGCTCTCCTCCGGCCGGAGAGCAAAAGCCGGGCAATAGAGCAAGGGTTGGGGGCAGGGAGGGCGTATGGGCTACAGTGACAGGGGCCAGCAGGATGGAGCCAGGAGTCCTGGCTTCTCTGCTGGGAGGGGAGTGGGATCTAGTGGTTAGAGCGGGGGGGGGGGCTAGGAGCCAGAACTCCTGGGTTCTCTCCTGGGAGGGGAGTGGGATCTAGTGGTTAGAGCGGGGGGGGGGGCCTGGGAGCCAGAACTCTTGGGTTCTCTCCTGGGAGGGGAGTGGGATCTAGTGGTTAGAGCAGGGGGGGGGCTAGGAGCCAGAACTCCTGGGTTCTCTCCTGGGAGGGGAGTGGGATCTAGTGGTTAGAGCCGGGGGTGGGGGGAGGCTGGGAGCCAGGACTCCTGGGTTCTCTCCCCGGCTCCTCCCCTGCAGAAACACCCTGCGCTAAGATTGCAACTTTTGTCTTTGCCTCCAGCGGCTGCAGTGGGGCCCACGCCGGGTGCCAGGGGTCCTAGCTGAACTCGGCTCCCCTGGAAACGCCGTGAGGGGCAGGCCCCAGCTTTTAACCCCACCACGCTCCAAGGTGGGGGTGTCAATAAACCACCCCCTTCTCTCCGCATCTCCTGCGTGCGTCTTGCTTGCCCGCCGCGCCTGGCCCCACCAGACAGCCACGCGTGGGGAAACTCAAGATGAACTTTAATAGAAGACACAAACGGGGCGGGGGAGGAGGGGGGAACAAAAAGCAAACAGAACCCACCAAACCCCCCATGTCCTCCCCCAGCCAGCGCCCAGACCCAGCCCAACCCTACCCAGCCTGGCCAGGGGATGAAAACACCCCCCGAAGTCCCCAAGGGTTTTTCCTACCCCCCCCCCAGGCCACAAGCCAACCTTACAAGCCCCCCCGCCCCAAATCACTGTGCAGAGAGAGAATAAAATGGGGTGGGGCTAGGATGGGCAGGATCCAACCTGGGAGAGGTGGCGACCCCCACAGCCAAAGGCCAAGAGACACTAGGAAAAGGGGGCCGGGGGCAGGGATTTGGTGACCCAGAGTTTGCTGAAGGGGGGGGGGAGTGGAGGTGAGGGCTCAGCAAAGAGTTTCCATCTCTCCTGTGGGCGTTGGGGGCTCAGTAGGGGTCCCGGCCTGTGTTAGCCGTAACCCTACGGGGGCCCGCGTGTGTTTACTCTGAGATGCTGAGATGTGGGGAAACTCAGAGGTCCCGATCCTCAAAGGGGCAGAATGCGGGGCGAGATGGTCCTGGGGTCCGGGCTGAGGGACAGGGAGGGGGCGGGATACCGGGGTAGCTGGGCCCAGGGGTGGCTCCGGAGGGCGGGGGGGGAGGATATTGGGGTAGATGGGCCTGGGGACAACTCCAGAGGGCTGGGGGGGCAGGATACAAGGGTAGATAGGCCCGGCGGTGGCTCCGGAGGGTGGGGGAGGCGGGATACCGGGGTAGATGGGCCCGGGGGTGGCTCCGGAGGGTGGGGGAGGCAGGATACCGGGGTAGATGGGCCCGGGGGTGGCTCTGGAGGGCGGGGGAGGCAGGATACCGGGGTAGATGGGCCTGGGGGTGGCTCTGGAGGGCAGGGGAGACAGGATACCGGGGTAGATGGGCCCAGGGGTGGCTCTGGAGGGCAGGGAGGGGGTAGCTGGGCCCGGGGGGTAGCTCACTGGTGTAACCGCAACAGCTCTGTGCAGAGGCCTCAGCCCTGCAGAAACCCAACCCCCTGGAGGGGCAAAGTCGGGTCCCAGCTGCCGCTAAAGCCAATGAGAGCCCAGGGTGCCCCTGAGGGCCAGGCCAGAGGCTGGGGCACCCCCGCGGGAGGAGCAGGACCCAGCAGCTGGGGGTGACACACACGCCATGTGAGGGGTCTCGCTGTGGGGCCCGGGACTGACTCTGAGGGGGAGTTCGGCCCCCTGGAGCCCATTAACCCTTCAGTGCCTGATACTTCCAGGGCGTAGGGTGTGGGGGGCACCCGAGGCCAGTCCCACCCCACAGGGGAGCACAACAGAGGGGAAGGGGGGAGGAATGTGCCCAGCCTGCCCCTCTAGTCCTGGAGCTGAACAGACAGGGGGCAGGGTGGGTAACTGGGTCAGGGGGGTATCCCAGGCTGGGGGGAGGGTGCTGGGTCTGGGGGGGATCCCAGGTTGGGGTGCTGGGGATGGGGGCAGGGGATCCCAGTCCAGGGGGAGTGCTGGGTCGGGGGCGGGGGGAAGAGATACCAGTAGGGGGGACCATTGCTGTGCCCCCCGGCGCTAGGACCCTGGTGTGGGGCAGGGGGGTTATTTCATAGGGGATCCAGTTAGGGCTGCAGCCGCCCCCCCAGGCCCCCCCCTAAAGTGCTGGCTGATATGCGAGCAGACCCCAGCATGGGGGGCTGGGATAGGGCCCAAGGCGCAGTGCTGAGCCTGGCTTCGTCGCTGTGCCAGTGGGCCCCATCTACACACCCCCAGTCCCGGGGCCCCTCACGGGGCGGGGGGCTCGGCCGGGGGGGGCTGCGGCTGGTGGTCGGGGTCCGGGGTCCCTGCGTCGGGCCCGTCGGCCTCATCGTCTGAGACGCCCTCCAGCCGGAAGACCTGACGCACCGTGCGGGTGGTGAATGTCAGGGGGGTGCGTCTGGGAGGGAAAGAGGGGTCAGTATGGGCCATGGCCCCCCCACAGCACCCCCCGCCTGCCCCCACGGCGGGCCCCAAGTCAGCGCCCCTGCCGTGGCCCCTAGGTCACCTCCCTAGGGCCCCCAACAGCCAACACCCCTACCCTGACCCCCATGGTGCCCCCCCGCTCCCACAGCACCCCCACAGCAAACGCCCCACCCCCATCAACCTATGGGACCCCCCACAGCCAACACCCCACCTGACCCACATGGCACCCCCCTGCTCCCACAACCAAGGCCCTGACCCTCTATCAGCCCATGGGGCCCCCCACAGCCAGCACCCCAGGTTCAACCATGCCTCCCTAGTCCCACAGGGTCCCCCCCGTCACCCTCTGAATCCCCCCACAGAGAGCACCCCCACCTTGCTCCCCACGGTGCCCCCAGTACCCCCCACAACCAGCAGCGCCCTTCCTGAAGACCCCGCAACCAATACCCACACCCCCCCCGGCACCTCGGCCCCTTGCCGGAAGAGACTGGAAATGACACACTCTGCCCCACACGCCCCCCGGCAGCCCCCCACCCAGAGCTCAGTGCAGCAGCAACGTCACGCAGCAGAGCCTCGGGATGCGGGACACGAGCGACCCCCGACGCCAGTAACTGCCCCCCACCAGCCGGGAGCCAACGCCTGGGACTGCACGGCGGGTGGTGGGTGGGGGAGGGGAAGAGAACTGGGGGGAGGGGGGGCTTCCTGAGCTCAGAGGGGTGGGCCGAGGGGGAGCTCGGACAGGGGAACCCCATGTGGGGGCAGAAGGAGTTCGAGGGGGGGCCGCTGGTCAGGGGAGGAGAGTTTGGATGGGGGGACTCCAGGAGGGGGCAGAGGGAGCTCAGAGGGGGATCGCCGTCCCAGTCGATGGCTCAGCCCCTCCCCCCCCACCCACAAGCAGCACCCCCCGCCCCCAGCCGCGGGGCGCCGGGAGCAGGGACTGCCACACAGCACACAGGGCTGGCAAGTCGGGGGGCAGCGGGAGCTGGGGGGGTCACGTACTTGCGCTGGAGACGCTCCAACTTGCTGGGGGGTCGGAAGAGAGAGAAGGAAACAGGAGAGACGGAGAAAGTGAGAGAGAGACAGAGACAGAGACCGCCCCAGCCACGGAGAGATGGGGGCTAGTGGACACAGCAGGCGGGGTGGGCTGGGAGCCCGGACTCCTGGGTTCTCTTCATACTCTTCTGCAGGTCCCACGCCCATCCCCGTGCCTCAGTTTCCCCTCCTGTGCTGAACTATTGCGCTGCGCATAGATGCCTTTCACTTGAGCCCTGGTGGCGCTGCCTGGCTAACACCCTTCTCCAGCATCAGCTGGCCCCAAGCAGCACATGCCCACCCCCACCGCCCCGTCCCCAAGAGCCAGACCGACCCCCATCCCTAGGGGGGATGTCTGGGGCACGGCGGGAAGAGCTCTGGGGTCAGACGTGTGGGGCAGGACTCATCTGTGGGGAAGGATTTAGATGGGTGCCCTGCGGCCATGTGGGGAGAGCCGGGTTCGATCCCCCCCCGCCAGCCCCACAAGGGGAGCCGGGTTCCAACCCCCTCTGTAGGACCCAGACCCCCTAGAGCAGCTAGGTTCAAACTCCCTCCCCCCGGCCCCGGAGGGCTCGTCCTCCAGTTCACTGCAACCTGCAGGTGCCCCTTGCGATGAAGTGGGACCGTTCTTAATGTTTCCTCTGAATAGTGTGGGGGTGCCTCAGTTTCCCCTATGCAGTTCTTAAGTATCTAGGGGGTGGGATAAGGGTGTATGATCATTGCAGAGCCCTAGAGGGCAGGTGTGTGCAGGGGTCTGGACACAGAGAATGGCCAGCACCCTGTTTCCTGGCCAGTGATGGCCTGGGCCCTTCCCCCCTGCAAGGTGAGAGCTAAAGGGTTGGAGAACAAAGGACTCAGGTGCCCTCCTGGCCCGGGAAAGGGACAAAGCCCAGAGGAGGAGGGTCTGGAAGGAGTTTCAGTTTGGGGCTGGTTGGAGACATGGAGTGAAGGGCAGACATGGTTGTCTGGCTCACTGCCCCCCAAAATGGACCCAGCTAAGGGGTCCAGTTCTCTGCACCTACAAGCTCTGTTTTAGACCATGTTCCTGTCGCGTCTAATAACCTCTGTTTTACTGGCTGTCTGAGAGTCACATATGACTGCGGAGTTGGGGGGCAGGACCCTCTGGCTTCCCCAGGAGCCCCACCTGAGCGGACTCACTGTGAGAAGCGCACAGAGGGGCAGAGGAGGCTGAATGCTCCGAGGTCAGACCCAGGAAGGTGGAGCCGGGGGAGCTGTGTGTCCTGCAGACAGGCTGCTCCCAGAGAGGAGACTTCCCCAGAGTCCTGCCTGGCTTCATGGGGAGCAGGTCCAGAGCATCACCCAGGGACCCCGTGACACCCCCCCACCCCAGTTTCCCCAGCTACAGCCTGGTGCCCCCTGCCCCCCCCAGTACCCTCTGCCCCCCCCCCGTGCTCAGCGCCCTCCACTCACCGGAGCCGGTTGCGCAGCGCGGTGACCTCGCGGTTCATGGACTCGGCCGACTCGGTGACGTCGTCCAGCTCCCGCTGCAGGCGGCGCCGGCCGGAGTTCGCCCGCGACGCCTCCTCCTCCGCCTCCTCCAGCTGCCGCTTCAGCTGCTTCAGGCGGATGTGGCCCTTCTCCACCTGCCGGCACGGAGCGGGCGGCTCGGCACGGAGCGGGCGGCTCGGCACGGAGCGGGCGGCTCGGCACGGAGCGGGCGGAGCGGGGGCGGGAGCGGGCGGCTCGGCTCCGAGCAGGCGGGGGCAGGAGACTCGGCAGCAGGGGCGGGAGCAGGCGGCTCGGCTCGGAGCTGGCGGGGGGCGGGAGGCTCGGCGGGGGCGGGAGCGGGCGGCTCGGCGGGGGGCGGGGCGCTAGGGCCCACCTGCCGTAGGGGGTCGGTGGGGGGGGCTCCGGGCCGCAGGGAGTCCGGGGTGCTGGGCCACACATGCCGGCGCAGGGAAGTTTGGCAGGGGGCCGGCGGGGGGGTGCATTGTGCTGCGAAGGGCCGAGCAGGGCAGGGCTGGCAGGGGGCGCCATGGGGCAGGGCAGGGGGTCAGTGGCGGGTGCTGTGCTGCGAGAGAGGGGGAGTGCCATAGCACAAAGGGCTGAGAAGGCCATGGGGCAGGGGGGGCCGTGGGGCAGGGTGGGGGGCTGTCAGGGGGTGCTATGGGGCAGGGCAGAGATTGCCGGGAGGGGCGCCGTGGGGCAGGGCAGGGCGGTGGGGATGCAGAGGGCAGGGCAGGGCAGGGGGCTGGGGGAGACGTGTAGGCTGGGGCAGGGGGCTGGGGGGGTTCCGGTGGGCAGGACTGGGGGGACGCATGGGATGGGGGAGGGGCAGGGGGCTGGGGAGCGCCAGGGGGCGGGTCAAGGGGCCGGAGGCGGATGCGTGGGGTGGCACAGGGGGCTGGGGAGGATGCGTGGGCTGGGGCAGGGGGGCAGGGGTTGCAGGGGAGCAGGGGTTGCCGGGGGGTGGGCGGGGGGGCGCCGGGGGGGCAGGGCAGGGCAGGGCAGGGCAGGGGTTGGCAGGGGGTGGGCGGGGGGGCGCCGGGGGGGCAGGGCAGAGGGCTGGGGAGGGCAGGGGGCGGGGGGGGGCAGGGGTGGGGGAGGGCAGGGGCGGGGCAGGGCAGGGCGGGGGAGGGCAGGGGGCGGGGCAGGGGGCGGCGGGGGGGCAGGGGGCGGCGGGGGCAGGGCAGGGGGCAGCAGGGGGGCAGGGCAGAGGGCTGGGGAGGGCAGGGGGCGGGGGAGGCAGGGGTGGGGGAGGGCAGGGGCGGGGCAGGGGGCGGGGGGGGCAGGGGTGGGGGGGGGCAGGGGCGGGGCAGGGGGCGGGGGGGGCAGGGCAGGGGGCAGGGGCGGGGCAGGGGGCGGGGCAGGGGGCGGCAGGGGGGCAGGGGGCGGCGGGGGCAGGGCAGGGGGCAGGGGCGGGGCAGGGGGCGGGGCAGGGGGCGGCGGGGGGGCAGGGGGCGGCGGGGGCAGGGCAGGGGGCAGCAGGGGGGCAGGGGGCGGGGGGGGAGGGCAGGGCAGGGCAGGGCGGGGGCGGGGGGGGGCAGGGGTGGGGGAGGGCAGGGGCGGGGGGGGCGGGGCAGGGGGCGGGGGGGGCGGGGGAGGGCAGGGCAGGGCGGGGGAGGGGGGGGCAGGGGCGGGGCAGGGGGCGGGGGGGGCGGGGGAGGGCAGGGCAGGGCAGGGCGGGGGAGGGGGGGCAGGGGCGGGGCAGGGGGCGGGGGGGGCGGGGGAGGGCAGGGCAGGGCGGGGGAGGGGGGGGCAGGCCCGTACCTGGTCCTTGAACTGGTCGGCGCTCCGGCGCTCCTCCTCCACCTGCAGCACCACCTCCTTCAGCCGCTTCTCCGCCCGGCGCACCAGCTTCCCCGACAGGATCCGCTCCCTGAGCCGGGGGGCAGGCCGGGGGTCAGCTCCCGGGGGGTGCGCCACACCCAGAATCCCCCGGGGCAGCCACCTCCCTTCTCTGACCCCCGGTGGCTTCTGGGTAGACAAACGCCAGGCCCCACGCCCAGCCCTGGCCATAGCTCTTGCCCCGGGGCATGCTGGGTAGTCCGGCCCCCTGGTCCCACAGCAGTGGGTTGTGCCCCGGGGCATGCTGGGTAGTCCGGCCCCCTGGTCCCACAGCAGTGGGTTGTGCCCCGGGGCATGCTGGGTAGTCCGGCCCCCTGGTCCCACAGCAGTGGGTTGTGCCCCGGGGCATGCTGGGTAGTCCGGCCCCCTGGTCCCACAGCAGTGGGTTGTGCCCCGGGGCATGCTGGGTAGTCCGGCCCCCTGGTCCCACAGCAGTGGGTTGTGCCCCGGGGCATGCTGGGTAGTCCGGCCCCCTGGTCCCACAGCAGTGGGTTGTGCCCCGGGGCATGCTGGGTAGTCCGGCCCCCTGGTCCCACAGCAGTGGGTTGTGCCCCGGGGCATGCTGGGTAGTCCGGCCCCCTGGTCCCACAGCAGTGGGTTGTGCCCCGGGGCATGCTGGGTAGTCCGGCCCCCTGGTCCCACAGCAGTGGGTTGTGCCCCGGGGCATGCTGGGTAGTCCGGCCCCCTGGTCCCACAGCAGTGGGTTGTGCCCCGGGGCATGCTGGGTAGTCCGGCCCCCTGGTCCCACAGCAGTGGGTTGTGCCCCGGGGCATGCTGGGTAGTCCGGCCCCCTGGTCCCACAGCAGTGGGTTGTGCCCCGGGGCATGCTGGGTAGTCCGGCCCCCTGGTCCCACAGCAGTGGGTTGTGCCCCGGGGCATGCTGGGTAGTCCGGCCCCTGGTCCCACAGCAGTGGGTTGTGCCCCGGGGCATGCTGGGTAGTCCGGCCCCCTGGTCCCACAGCAGTGGGTTGTGCCCCGGGGCATGCTGGGTAGTCCGGCCCCCTGGTCCCACAGCAGTGGGTTGTGCCCCGGGGCATGCTGGGTAGTCCGGCCCCTGGTCCCACAGCAGTGGGTTGTGCCCCAGGGCATGCTGGGTCGCTGGTTCCCAGGCTCTGCTCCTCCACCCCCACCCTGCTGTCCAGCCCCAGGGCACGCTGGGTAACCCCCCCAGGGGCCTGGCCCCAGGGTCACCTGGACTCCTGCTCCAGCTGCTCCTCCAGCTGGGCCACCTTGGCCTCCAGGGTGGCGATGGTCAGCTTGTGCTTGGCCTTGACGGAGGAGTCCAGCTCGCCCAGCTTGGCCCGCAGCTCCTTGTTCTGCCGCTCCAGCTGCTGCCGGGCGTTCTCCGCCTTCTGCGAGAAGCTGCGCTCGGCCCCTAGCTCCGTCGTCAGTGTCTCCACCTGCGGGGGGGCGGGGGCGGGTCACGGGGCGCCTGGGACCCCCTGCCCCAGCGGGCGCTTCCCCTGGCAGTCAGTGCTGGCCCCGAAGCCCTAGGGTGGCACAAGGGGGCGCTGGGCTGCGGGGAGCGGGGCGGGGGCTCAGCGGGGGGCACTGGGCTCGGGGGAGTGGGGTGCGGACTCCACGGGGGGTGCTGGGTTGCAGGGAGCGGGGCGGGGGCTCAGTGGGGGGCGCTGGGCTGCGGGGAGCGGGGATAGGGGCTCAGCGGGGGGCGCTGGGCTCGGGGGAGTGGGGTGGGGACTCCACGGGGGGTGCTGGGCTGCGGGGAGCGGGGCAGGGGCTCAGCGGGGGGCGCTGGGCTCGGGGGAGTGGGGTGGGGACTCCACGGGGGGTGCTGGGCTGCGGGGAGCGGGGCAGGGGCTCAGCGGGGGGCGCTGGGCTCGGGGAGTGGGGTGGGGACTCCACGGGGGGTGCTGGGCTGCGGGGAGCGGGGCGGGGGCTCAGCGGGGGGCGCTGGGCTGCGGGGAGCAGGGCGGGGGCTCAGCGGGGGGCACTGGGCTGCGGGGAGCAGGGCGGGGGCTCAGCGGGGGGCACTGGGCTGCGAGGAGCGGGATAGGGGCTCAGCGGGGGGCGCTGGGCTGTGGGGGGCAGAAGGGAGCTCCGCGGGGGAGGCTGCGGGGTTCTCAACACCCCCCACCTGCAGGCTCAGCTTGCGGTAACGGTCGTTCAGCAGCTCCCCGTTGCTCTGCTCCTCGTCCAGCTCCTCCTCCAGCTGCCCGATCCGGGCCTCCAGGTGCCGCTTCTCGTCCAGCAGCGCCGACCTGTGGGGTGGGGGGGGGCTGGGCTAAGGAGGGCTGGGGGCCGGGGCAGGGGCGGCTCTGGGGCGAGCAGCTCCTGGTCCGTGCCCAGGATACGGGTGCTCGCAAGGGGGCCCGGGTGGGGAATGGGGCAGTGGGTGGGGCAAGTGAAAGGATGGCGTGGGGTTTGGACATGGCATACATGGGGGCATGGCTAGGGCAGGGAGGGGGGCAGGGACAGGGGGCGGGGCCCATGGCAGCAGGAGGTGGAGCTCGCAACAAGCCAGAGGCAGGGGAGGGAGGGGGCGGGGCCCGCCACGGGCAGGGGGGCGGGGCCCGCCACGGGCAGGGGGGGCAGGGCCTGCCACGGGCAGGGGGGGCGGGCTTTATGCAGCGGGGCAGGGCCCAGGGCCCTCCTCATCAGCAGGGGCGGAGCCAAGGCAGTGGGCGGGGCACTCACTTGCCGCTCACGCCATTGGCCAGCTCGTCGGCCAGGTCGTCACGCTCCTGCTGCGTCTGCCGCTTGGCTCGCTCCGCTGCCGCCAGCTCCTGGAACCGGTGGGGGAGGGGTCAGAGGCAGCGGGGTCCTGGCTGGGCTCGTCAGGCGTTGACACCCCCCCACAGCGCATACCCGCCCCCACCACAATAGCTCCACCCCCTCACCTCGCATAGCGGCAGTAGCCCCGCCCCAATTGAAATAGCCCCACCCCCTCTCCTCCTGCAGTAGCTCCGCCCCAAATGAAAGAGCCCCACCCCCTCACCTCCTGCAGCTGCAGTAGCTCCGCCCCCAAATGAAAGAGCCCCACCCCCTCACCTCCTGCAGCTGCAGTAGCTCCGCCCCCAAATGAAAGAGCCCCACCCCCTCACCTCCTGCAGCTGAAGTAGCTCCGCCTCCAAGTTTTTCAGCTTCTTCTCGTTCTCCCTGGACTGTTGGAAGATTTCCTCGCGGGACGTGCGCGACTCCTCCACCTCCCGCCACAGCTCCTTCATGTGGGCCTGCGGGGGATGGGTTGAGAGCAAGCAAGAGACTCCCTCCCCCGGATGCCGGGGTCCTGTAATGCAGGGTAATCCCGGCTCCTGGGCGCCCGGACGCCAGGGTCCCATAACACAGGGTAAGCCCCACTCCTGGGCACCCGGTTGCTGGGGTCCCATAGTGCAGGATAAGTTCCACTCCTGGGGCACCTGGACACCGGGGTTCCATGACACAGGGTAAGGTCCACCCCCAGAGCGCCCGGACACCAGGGTCCCGTAACACAGGAGGAGGAAAAGCAGGATACTCCAGCTCCCAACACGCACTGCTCCCCTTGTGGCTTCCCCCGTGGCACAGCTGGGCGCCCGAGGCCCCTCCCGCAGCCCCCCAGGTCCCTCCCCCTGGCCCCAAGCCACGCCCCCCACCTGCAGTTTGCGGAGCTGCTTGACGGCCTCTTCGCGCCCCTTGTTGGCGGCGTCGATCTGCCCCAGCACCTCCTGCAGGTCCAGCTCCAGCTTCTTCCGCGCCGCCACCACCTGGGCCCGCTGCTTCCGCTCGCCGTCCAGCTCCTGCTCCAGGTCCCGCACCTGGGGGGGGCAGGGGTCAGCCACGGCCAGCGCCCGCCCTGCCCCCGCCAACCTGCCGGCCCCGGCACACCCACCTGCTTGGAGAGCAGCTTCTTCTTCTCGTCGTTGGTGTCGTCGCGGCTCTGCAGGTCCCGCTCGTGCTGCGCCTTCATGGCCTGCAGGGTCACCTCCAGCCGCAGCTTCCCGTCCTCCGTGGCCTGCAGCTCGTCCTCCAGCTCCTCCAGCTGCGCCCGCATCTCCTGCACCTGCTGCTCCAGGGCCCGCTTCGACCGCTCCAGCTCGTGGACCTGCAGGAGGGCACGGACCAGGGTTCCCAGCGTGCACCGGGCCACTGTCCCCGCTGCACCGCGCCAGAGCCCCCGGCATGCACCGCGCCACCGTCCCCGCTGCACCGCGCCAGGGCCCCTGGCATGCACCGCGCCACCTTCCCCGCTGCACCGTGCCACCGTCCCCGGCATGCACCGCGCCACCGTCCCCGCTGCACCGCGCCAGGGCCCCCGGCACGCACCGCGCCAGGGCCCCCGGCACGCACCGCGCCAGGGCCCCCGGCACGCACCGCGCCACCTTCCCCGCTGCACCGCGCCAGGGCCCCCGGCACGCACCGCGCCACCGCACCCGGCACGCACCGCGCCAGGGCCCCCGGCACGCACCGCGCCAGGGCCCCCGGCACGCACCGCGCCACCGCACCCGGCATGCACCGCGCCAGGGCCCTCCCGGACACATACCGCTGTGTTACACCCCACACCCCTCCCCGAGCTGGGGAGAGAACCCAGGACTCCTGACTCCCAGCCCAGGCCCCCCTCCCCACGCCGAGGTGGGGGCGGAACCCAGGCGTCCGGGCGGGGCTCCTTACGTTCTTGCCGACGTCGTCCTTGGAGCTGACCAGGTCATCCAGCTCGGCCCGGAGCTGCTTGTTCTGCCGGTCCAGCTCCTCCCGCAGCTCCAGCGCCTCCTCCAGGGCCCGGCTCAGCGACAGCACCTTGGTCTCCTTCTCCCGGGCCTCGGCCTCGGCCCGGTCCCGCTCCTCCGCATGGCGCGACGACACCAGCTTCTCCTCTGCCAGCATCTGCCGGGGGGCCAGAGCGTCGTGGGGGGGCCTGGGCAGGCTGGGGGGCCGGAGTGTGGGGAGTAGGGTTGGGGAGGATCAGTAGCAGTGGAGGGTTTGTGGGTGGGGTTGGGGGCAGCGTGGGAGGAGAATGGGGGAGGGAGGCAGTGGGGGGGCAGCAGCTGCAGGGGGCTGGGGGGAAGCAGGGCTGGGGAGTATGGGGGAGGGGAGCAGTGGCTGGTGGGGACAACGGGGGGGTCAGGAGCAGTGGGGGGTCAGCAGTGAGGAGCAGTGGGGGTGGGAGCAGTGGGGGGAGCAGGGGTGGGGAGCAGCGCCCTCACCTGGTCGAACTTCTTCTGCCGGCGCTCCAGGTTGGCCACGGCCTGGCGCTGCTGGCCCAGCTCCAGGCTGGCATCGTCCAGCTCCTGCTGCAGCCGCGCCCGGCTCTTCTCCAGCTTCTCGGCCGCCTGCGCCTTCTCCTCCCAGCGCTGCCCCAGCAGCTCCAGCTCCCGGGCCGCCCGCCGCCGGGCC
This sequence comes from Lepidochelys kempii, assembly GCF_965140285.1. Lineage (NCBI taxonomy): Eukaryota > Metazoa > Chordata > Testudines > Cheloniidae > Lepidochelys > Lepidochelys kempii. The sequence continues at coordinate 14,058,257 of NC_136402.1, forward strand.
TCCTCCAGCGCCTCCGCCGTGCCCGCGTCCTCCTCCAGCTTCCGCCGGGCCTCCGCCACCTGCCGGCAGCAGGGTCAGCCGGGGCGCGGGGCCTCCCACCCCGGAGTCCCCCATCCCGGAGCCGGCCGGCCCCACACGCCCCCGGAATCCCCCACCCCGGAGCCGGCCGGCCCCCGGCGCCCCCGGAGTCCCCCATCCCGGAGCCGGCCAGCCCCCGGAATCCCCCACCCCGGAGCCGGCCGGCCCCCGGCGCCCCCGGAATCCCCCACCCCGGAGCCAGCCGGTCCCAGGACACGCACCCCACCCCAGCCAGCAAATGGTCTCGCCCTTGAGAGATGCTGGGATGCCAGCAGGGACGAAACAAAGAGGGGCTGGGGCAGGAAACACTGCACCCGCTGTGCCAAGCACAGTGCACCAGTGCTTTGCAACCAATGCATCCCCCTCATGGCATCCCCACGCTGCATCCCTACACACTGCACCCCCCTGCACTGCAACCACTAAATCCGGGTCTTGGTGCCCACTGCATCCCCCCACATGGCACCCGCTGCACCTTTCACACTGCGCTCACTGCACCAGTGCTGGGCACCCACTATGTCCCCATGCTGCACTCACTGCTCCTCCATGCTGCACCAGCCACTCTGCCAGTGCCTGGCACCCACTGCACCCCCTTCACTGTATCCCCACACTGCGCCCACTGCACCCCCCCACACTGCAACCATTGCACCAGCACTTGGTGCCCACCTCATCCCCTGCACTGCTTCCCCTGCACCAGTGCTGGGCACCCACTGCGTCCCACATTGCGCCCACTGCACCTCCACCCGGCACCAACAACTGTGCCAGTGCCTGGCACTCACTGCATCCCCACACTGCACCCGCTACTCCCCACCCACTGCACCCTGCATACTGCCACACTGCGTCCACTGCACCCCCTTCACTGCAACCACTGCACCAGCACCTGGTGCTCACCTCATCCCTTGCACTGCACCTACTGCACCAGTGGTTGGTGCCCATTGCATCCTGCCACACTGCATTCACCATACTGTGCCCACTGCACCCCTCACATGGCACCCACGGTACCCTTCACACTACATCCCCCACACTGCACCCACTACACCAGTGCTTGGCATCCCCTGCATCCCCTGCACTGCAGTGTCACACGCTGTATCCCCCACAACACACCCACTGTATCCCTCACTCTGCATCCCCCACACTGCACACACTGCCATCATCTGGCACCCACTGCATCCCCACACTGCACCCATGGCACCCCTCACATAGCACCCACGGTGCCCCTCGCACTGCACTCACTGCACCAGCGCTTGGCACCCACTGTATCCCCTGCACCCTCCCACTGCACCCACACAGTTAGCCAGCACCGTGCTTGCTGCACCCCCCTGCGGCACCAGGCCGGGCTCACCTGCTGCTGCAGGCCCTGGACCTGGCGGCTCAGGTTGCCCTTCACAGCCTCCTCCTCCTCCAGCTGCTCCAGCATGGCGCCCTTCTCCTCCTCCAGCTGCCGCACCCGTGAGCTCAGCGCCAGCTTCTGCCGCGTCTCCTCCTGCAGCAGCTCCTGTGTGGGGGGCCACCCCGGGTCAGAGACCCTGCTGCAGGCCCCTCCCCCCCCGACTCCGGGTCAGAGACCCCACCACAGGCCCCTTCCCCCTCCAACCCTGGGTCAGAGACCCCACCGCAGCCCGACCCTGACCACAGGGCAGAGACCCTACCCAGAGCAGAGACCCCCGCCACAGTCCCCTGCCAGACCCCCAGGCCCAGGGGAAGAGCCGCCCTGTGCCTACCGGACACCACCCTCCCCACACTGCCCAGGCCCTGCTTCCCTGGCGTCACCCCACCTAGCTCCCCTCACCCAGGCCCCATTCCCAGCCCCCTCTTCAGACACTCTGCTCCACCCCTCCCCCCCACCCCACACCCTCCCACCTCTGCAGTAACCCCGTGCTGCCCAGAGCCCATCCCCCCACCCCGAACCACTGCCCCCAACCCGGCACCTGCTGGGCTCAGCCCTGTACCCCCCAGGGGGGCCCTACCTGGGCGTCCTGCAGGTGGGACTCCGTGCTGGCCAGCTCCTTGGTGAGCTTGATCGTCTTCGACTCCGTGGTGCCCAGGGCCCCCGAGACGCTGTCCAACTCACTCTGCCCGGGGGAGACGGGGCCAGGGGGGCTCAGCAACCCTGCTCCATGGCCTCCGTCATCCCACAGGGGTGATCCAGGGGGGCAGGGAGGGGGCAGAATACCGGGGTAGATGGGCCAGTGGGTGGGATGGAGAGGGCAGGTTACCAGCGTAGATGGGCGTGGGGTGGGGGGGGTGATCCAGAGGTCAGGGAGGGGACAGGATACTGGGGTATATGGACCCATGGGGCAGGATCCTGGGGTAGATGGCCCCAGGGAGGTGATGGAGGGGGCAGGATACCGGGGTAGATGGGCCCAGGGGAGCAGGGAGGCGGCAGGATACCGGGGTAGATGGGCATGTGGGGGTGATCCAGGGGGCACAGAAGGGGCAGGATACTGAGGTAGATGGGCCCATGGGGTGATGGAGGGGGCAGGATACACGGGTATATGTAACCAGGGGGCAGGGACGGGGCAGGACACTGGGGTAGATGGGCCTGTGGGAGGGATGGAGGGGGTGGGACACCAGGGTAGATGGGCGTGAGGGGGTGATCCGGGGACAGGATACTGGGGTAGATGGAGTGGGCGGGATCCATAGGTCTGATCCAGGGGGCAGGAAGGGGGTGGGATACTGAGATAGATGGGCCTGGGGGGTGATGGAGGGGGCAGGATACCAGGGTAGATGGAGTGAGCAGGATCCATGGATCTGATCCAGGGGGCGGGATACTGGGGTAGATGGGCCTTGCGGACTGGGGGTGATGGAGGGGGCGGGATCCAGGGGTCTGATCCAGGGGTCTGTGGGGGTCTCACCTGCAGCTTGCCCACGCGGTCGGCAAGCTCGGCCTTGGCTCGCTCGGCCTCGCTGGCCCGGATCTGCAGCTCCTGCACCTGCCCCTCCAGCTTCTTGCGGCGCTGCTCCGAGTCCAGCCGGGCGGCCTGCAGCCCCTTCACCTCCTGCACCAGCTCCGCCTTCTCCCCCTCCAGCACCTGCTTCGCCTTCTCCAGGGTGCCTTTCACCTGGGGGGGCCGAGAACCACCTCACACAGAGCTGACGCCCCACAGCACAGCCTGAGAGAACCCAGGAGTCCGGGCTGCCAGCCCCTGCCCCCCTGCTCCCACCACTAGCCCCCACTCCCCTTCCGGAGCTGGGGAGAGAACCCAGGAGTCCTGGGTCCCAGCCTCTGCCCAAGCTAACCCCGCTGAGCTCTCCCCAGGCAGATGGATGGGGGAAGGCTGGGGGAGCCCAGCCCGACGGAGATCCGGGCACGGGAGAGTAGGGGGACCCTTCCCCTCCCAGCCCGTACCCGGCGGGACTGCTCCAGCTGCTCCGACAGCTCCTCCAGGGCATGGGTGTGTCGCTGGCGAATCTCCAGCACCTGCGCCTCGTGTACCTTCACCTCGTCCTCCATCCCCTTCTTCAGCTCGGCCACCTCCTGCTCCCGCTTCGACCTGCGGGGGGCGGCAGTGAGCCACGGGCCGGGGGATGGGGCGCGCAGGGCTACTTCTCCAGGGACCCCTCGCTCTGCGCTGAGACGTGGGGAGGGCTGGGTGCCCGGGGATGCGGCTGGCTCTGGGGGGAGGTGGTCGGCTGCGTGGGGACATGGCCAGCTCCCAGGGGAAGCGGACTAGGTGCGTGGGGATGGGGCTGGCTCTGGGGTGAGGTGGGCCAGCCCTGGGGAGGCAGCCAGATATAGGGGGGAGTCAGGCCGGGGTGCAGGGACGCAGCCAGCCCCAGGGGTAGACAGGCCAGGCACACAGGGACGTGGCTGGCTCTGGGGGGAGGGAGGAGGGCTCCGGGGAAGGTGCACGCCAGCCCCAGAGGTAGGCAGGCTAAGCCCGGGGACGCAGGGGTGACTCTGGGGAAGGTGCACGGGGATGCAGCTGGCTCTGAGGGGACGCGGGCAGCTCTGGGGAGGGTGCGCAGGGATGTGGCTGGCTCTGGGGGGAGGCGAGCCAGGCTCAGGGACGCGGGCGGCTCCGGGGAGGGTGCGCGGTGATGCAGCTGGCTCTGGGGGGAGGCGAGCCAGGCCCGGGGACGTGATGCAGCTCCGGGGAGGGTGCTCAGGGATGCGGCTGGCTCTGCGGGGAGGCGAGCCAGGCCCGGGGATGCAGGTGACTCTGGGGAGGGTGCGCGGGGATGCGGCTGGCTCTGGGGGGAGGCGAGCCAGGCTCAGGGATGCAGGTGACTCTGGGGAGGGTGCGCGGGGATGCGGCTGGCTCTGGGGGGAGGCGAGCCAGGCCCAGGGACGCAGGCAGCTCTGGGGAAGGTGCGCGGGGATGCGGCTGGCTCTGGGGGGAGGCGAGCCAGGCTCAGGGATGCAGGTGACTCTGGGGAGGGTGCGCGGGGATGCGGCTGGCTCTGGGGGGAGGCGAGCCAGGCCCAGGGACGCAGGCAGCTCTGGGGAATGTGCGCGGGGATGCGGCTGGCTCTGGGGGGAGGCGAGCCAGGCCCGGGGACGTGGGCAGCTCCGGGGAGGGTGCGCGGGGATGCGGCTGGCTCTGGGGGGAGGCGAGCCAGGCTCAGGGATGCAGGTGACTCTGGGGAGGGTGCGCGGGGATGCGGCTGGCTCTGGGGGGAGGCGAGCCAGGCCCGGGGACGTGGGCAGCTCCGGGGAGGGTGCTCAGGGATGCGGCTGGCTCTGCGGGGAGGCGAGCCAGGCCCGGGGATGCGGGCGGCACTGCACCGTAGCTCCTGCTGGGTTGCGGTGGAGTCCAGCGTATCCTCCAGCTCGGTTTTCAGGGCCTCCAGCTCTTCGCCCAGGTCCCGCCGTTGCTTCTCGGCCTTGGCCCGAGCCGCCCGCTCCATCTCCATGTCCTCCTGCAGCTCCGTTAGCTGGGCCTGCAGCTCCCGCAGGGCCTTGAGCGCCTGGTTCTTCTGGGCCGCCTCCTCCTCCAGCCTGCGGGGCAGAGAGTGGGTCAGCGCCGCGGGGGGAGGGGGGAGACGGGGTCAGTGCCGGGGGGGAGGGGGGCGCCACAGGGGGACGGGGGAGAGCGGGTCAGCGCCGTGGGAGGGGCAGCCAGGGAGCAATTCCCATCCCTAACCCAGGGTGGGGCCCCCAGAAGGGGGTCGGTGGCTATAGGAGTGGCAGGGGGATCCCAGTGGGGAGGGCAGGGCGGGAGGAGGATCCCAGTGGGGCGGGCAGGGCGGGGGTCCCTGCCCACGGGAGGATGGAGCAGGGATCCTAGGGGAGGGGGCCGGGGGGCCCCAGGCAGAAGTTGGGGGCGGATCTCTGGGGGGACCCAGCCGGGGGATGAGGAATAGGGGGGCTCCGGGTGGGGCTCCAGGGGGGCACCTGGCCAGGGCGGCCTGCAGCTCGGCCTCCTTGCGGGCCAGCTGGGCCCGGAGCTCCTCCAGCTGCTGCTGCAGCTCCAGCAGCTGCTCCTGCAGGTCGCTCGTCTCCCCGTCCAGCCGACGTCGCTGCTTCTCCAGCTCCTGACGCCCCTTCTCCTCCTTCTTCAGCCGCTCTGCGGGGGGCGGGGGGTCAGCGAGGCCCCACACCGGCCCCCCCGCTCAGCTCCGGGGAATCCCTTCCCCCGCCCCCCAACGCGCGGCTCAGCCCGCCCAGGGGTCAGCACCCGGCGGGGGGCTCCCACCCCCTGTGCCTGTCGGACGCTGGGGTCCCCCAGGGGCCCGTCCCCCACCCCTCACCTTCCATGTCGGCGAGGACGGCCTCGTATTTGTTGCGCAGCTTGGACAGGCTCTTCACCTTCTCCTCCTCCTCCGTCACGTGCGAGCTGAACTCCGCCAGGCGCTCCTCCATCAGCTTCCGCTCCTGGGGGGCACGGGGCGGGGGTGAGGCCGGGGCGGGGACCCACCCGCTCCCACCAACCCTCCCTGCCAGGACAGGAACGGGGATGGACTCCAGCTAGGGCGCGGGCGGGTTCGGGGTGACGCTTCATAGCTGGATCCGGATTCAGATCCCAATTCTTACGGAAACGCCGATTCTGACAGATCACGGCACAGAGCCAGCTTCAGCTCTGGGTCACACCCCAGCTGGCAAGGTCCTGATCTGGATCACGGTTCAGATCAGCCATCCCAGATTTGGGTTCAGAGCTGGACTGCGAATCAGTTGAGAGTTTGGGTTCTAATTCCGATTCGTATCCAGATTAGGGGTCAGATGCGGATTTGTAAAATCCCCATCCAGGCTTGGATTCAGATTCAAAGTTGCATTCACATCTTGCACCTGCATGAGATCTGGATCCAGATTCACATCAAACCCAGTGCCAGATCAGGATCAGAAAATCAGATTTAGATTCAAATTCAGATACAGACCCAGTTCTGGACTTTAAATCAGATTTTGGTGTGGACTATGATTCAGATTAGGATCAAAACTGTGACTAAGGGTCAGATTAAGATTAAAATGCAGATTAAAATCCAGATTCAAGAGCGCACTGTGATTCAGATCAAGGTCCAGATTTAAAGTGAGATTAAAATCCAGATCTGCATTAAAATCCGGAGTAGGTTTGGTTTCAAATTCAGATCAAGAGTCAGATTAAGTGTGAGATTAAGAGCCATATTCAGGGGGCAACTAAACCGGATCCAGATTCAGAGTGAAATTAAGACATGGACTCAAATTTAGATTAAGATTCATATGTAGATTTGAATTAAAATTCAGATTTGGAGTGAGATTAAGATCCAAATTCAGATTAAGATTTAGTGTATGTTTGGATTCAAATTCAGATCCAGAGTCAAATTAATATCCAGAGTCAAAGTGAGATTAAAATCCAGATCCAGAATAATACCATGACCTGGATTCAAATCTAAATTAGGATTCACATGTAGGTTTAGATTAAAATTCAGATTCAGAGATTCAGATCCAGATTAACAATTAGCATACATTTGGATTCAAATTCAGAACCAGACTCAGATCTGGATTCCAATTCAGTGAGAGATTAAGATCCAGAGTCTGAACCAGATTCAGATTCCAGTCAAGGTGTCACGAAAACCACATATCCCAATTAAGATCCGGAGTCACATCTGGATCACAATTGAGATCTCAGTTTGGGCTCAAACCACATTCCAATCAAGAGGAAGAACAGAATCCAAACTGAAACTAGGACAGACCCAGTGGCATCTCCCCCCACTCCCAAGAAGAACCCAACACTGGCGGCGGGGGCTGGCAAGGTGGCAGAGAGTCCCACAGGGAGGGGGTGCGAAGGGTGGACCGGCCAGCGGGGGCTGGACTCCCCTGCCCAGCGTGCGGGGCCCATGACCCGGGGCCCCCTCACCTTGTGCAGCTTGGAGTTCTGGTCCTCCAGCAGCAGCAAATCCTCCTCCATCTTCTTCAGCTTGGCCTCCGTGGTTACCTTCTCCAGCTGCAGCTTCTGCCGAGCCGCCTCCTCTTCCTCCAGCTGCTCCTCCAGGTCCTGGGGGACAGCGGGGGGTCAGGGGGCTGGTCGTCGTCAGGGCTTAGGGCATGGGCACCGGCAGGGGTCAGGGGATGACCATCGGTGGGGCTCAGGGTGTGGGCACCCGTGGAGGGTCGTGGGGTGTGGGGCTGGCTGGCAGTGGGGGCCGCCGGGCTGCACCCTCCCAAGCCAGCCCGGGGAGAGAGGCGTCAGTCCCAGAACAGCCCCACAGGGCCCCCTTCCCGATCTCAGCTCTGGGAGTGGAGCAGGGCCTAGTAATTAGAGCAGGGGGGCTGGGAGCCAGGACTCCTGGGTTCTCTCCCCAGCTCCGAGAGAGTAGTGTGTCCTAGAGGTTAGAGCAGGGGGGCTGGGAGCCAGGACTCCTGGGTTCTCTCCCCAGCTCCGAGAGGGTAGTGTGTCCTAGAGGTTAGAGCAGGGGGGCTGGGAGCCAGGACTCCTGGGTTCTCTCCCCAGCTCTGAGAGGGCAGTGTATCCTAGAGGTTAGAGCAGGCTGCTGGGAGCCAGGACTCCTGGGTTCTCTCCTCAGCTCCGAGAGGGTAGTGTGTCCTAGAGGTTAGAGCAGGGGGGCTGGGAGCCAGGACTCCTGGGTTCTCTCCTGGCTCTGGGAGAGAACGTGGGATACCAGCCAAGCCCCAGGTGGTGGCCCAGCCCCCCGCCAGCTGGGCTGTGCCCCTCGGGTCATGCCACCGCCAGGGGTCTCCCCCCCACATCCCCTGGTACCTGCACGTGCTGCTGCATCTTCTTCTTGTCGTTGTGCAGCTGCTGGCATCGCTCCTCCTCCTCCTCCACCCGCCCCTCCAGCTCCTGCAGGATCTCCTCCAGCTCCTGCTTCTTGGTGGCCAGGCGCGCCCGCAGCTCCTCCGCCTCGGCGAACAGCTCCGTCTCCGCCTGCAGCTGCTCCGCCAGGATCGTCTTCTCCTCCGCCAGCTGCGGAGCACGGAGGGGCTAGTGCGCTGGGAGCCAGGACTCCTGGGTTCCATCCTCAGCTCCCAGGGGAGGGGGGGGCAGTGGGGCTGGAAACCAGGACTCCTGGGTTCCATCCTCAGCTCCCAGAGGGGAGTGGGGTCTAGTGCTTAGAGCAGGGAGGAGCTCGGAGCCAGGACTCCTGGGTTCTCTCCCCGGCTCTGGGAGTGGAGTGGGGGTTAGTGGGCTGGGAGCCAGGACTCCTGGGTTCCATCCACAGCTCCCAGAGGTGAAGGGGGGGGGCAGTGGGGCTGGAAGCCAGGACTCCTGGGTTCCATCCTCAGCTCCCAGAGGAGAGTGGGGTCTAGTGCTTAGAGCAGGGAGGAGCTCGGAGCCAGGACTCCTGGGTTCTCTCCCTGGCTCTGGGAGGGGAGTGGGGGTTAGTGGGCTGGGAGCCAGGACTCCTGGGTTCCATCCTCAGCTCCTAGAGTGGAGTGGGGGCTAATGGTTAGAACAGGGGGGACTGGCAGCCAGGACGCCTGGGTTTTCTCCCCAGCTCCAGGACGGGAGTGGGGTCTAGTGGTTGGAGTGGTGGGGGGCTCAGAGCCAGGACTCCTGGGTTCTCTCCCCAGCTCCAGGAGGGCAGTGTGGGGTGGGAATCGGGGCCTTTTCTGGGTCCCTCGCTCCCCCTCACCTGCTGGTATTTGCTCTCCAGCTCCCTGAGCTCACTCTGGGTTTTCACGTGTTGATCCTGCACCTTCTGCAGCTCCACGGCCTTGGCCTGCATCACCTCGTCCTGCCGCGTCACCTGCAGCAGTGGCTTCACCTGCGGGGAGGGTCAATGGGGGTGACTCCAGACCCCCCCCATGCACACACCCTGACCCCTGACCTTGGATCCCAGCTCCCTGCCTCCAGCCTGGCTCCTGAGACCAGATCTCCCCCACCCCCGCCTCCCCGGGGCCTGCGCCCCCACCCCACCCCACCCCCACATCCCCACCCCCGCCTCCCCGGGGCCTGCGTCCCCACCCCCACATCCCCACCCCCACCTCCCCAGGGCCTGCGTCCCCACCCCCACCCCGACATCCCCACCCCCGCCTCCCCAGGGCCTGCGTCCCCACCCCCACATCCCCACCCCCGCCTCCCCGGGGCCTGCGTCCCCACCCCGACATCCCCACCCCCGCCTCCCCAGGGCCTGCGTCCCCACCCCCACCCCCACATCCCCACCCCCGCCTCCCCAGGGCCTGCGTCCCCACCCCCACCCCCACATCCCCACCCCCGCCTCCCCAGGGCCTGCGTCCCCTCCCCCGACATCACCACCCCCGCCTCCCCAGGGCCTGCGTCCCCACCCCCACCCCGACATCCCCACCCCCGCCTCCCCGGGGCCTGCGGCCTCCCCCAGCCAGTACAAACTCAGGGCCCCTCCCACACGCGTTACCCCCCAGCCCGGCACCTTGGTGAAGAGACGCCACCATTGCCAGTGGCGCAGTCTGAGGTAGGCGGCGCAGTTCCGCTGCATCACGCGCAGGGCGCTCGTCTGCTGCTGCTTCTTCGTGAACGCCCTGCGGGGGCAGCCCGTCAGCCCGGACGCCTGGGTTCCCTCCCCGCTCCGGGCGGGGAGTGGGGACTAGTGGTTAGAGCGGGGGGGCTGGGAGCCCGGACGCCTGGGTTCCCTCCCCGCTCCGGGCAGGGAGTGGGGGCTAGTGGTTAGAGCGGGGGGGCTGGGAGCCCGGATGCCTGGCTCCTCTGCCCGGCTCTGGGCGGGGAGTGGGGGCTAGTGGTTAGAGCGGGGGGGGCTGGGAGCCCGGACGCCTGGCTCCTCTGCCCGGCTCCGGGCGGGGAGCGGGGGCTAGTGGTTAGAGGGGGGGGGCTGGGAGCCCGGACACCTGGCTCCTCTGCCCGGCTCCGGGCGGGGAGTGGGGGCTAGTGGTTAGAGCGGGGGGGGCTGGGAGCCCGGATGCCTGGCTCCTCTGCCCGGCTCTGGGCGGGGAGTGGGGGCTAGTGGTTAGAACGGCGGGGTGGGCTGGGAGCCACGACCTTTCCCTTCACAACCCTGAGAAGTGGGGCCCCGCCCACACCTAGCCAAGCCCCGCCCACCGGCCCCTGGTCGGTCCCAGTGGTAGGTATTGCCCTGGCCCCGCGCTCCCCCCAGAGCTGCATGCATGCCCCCCCCCCCGGCACTCACTTGCGGGCCAGGTACCCACGCGCGGCAGCCTGGAAGGAGACGATGATGTCGGTGATCTTGAGGTCCCGCTCCTCCTCCAGGTGGGCCAGCACCCCTGCCCGGAAGAAAATCTTGCTCTGGCCGATGCGGTACAAGTTGGCGTCGAGCTCCAGGGCCTTGATCTGGGGCAGGAGGAGAGTCGGGGGGTGAGCGGGGAAGCAGAGGGGGAGCCGGAGCCCCCTACCCAGCCGGGGTCCTCCCCACACGACATCCACCCAGCAGGGCATAGTCCTCAAGGCAGTGGGGACGGAGGTTTGTGGGGGAAAAAGGGGGGTGGAGCAGTGGAAGGGTAGATGGGGGGTGTAGAGAGATAAGGGGGTCAGGGATGGGGAGGGGGCTGAGGGGGTGGCTGTGATGGGGCTGAGTCCGGGTTGCTCCCAGCTTGGGGGCCAATCCCCAGGGTGGGTGGGGTCTGCCTCTCAGAGCCCCTCCCCCTGGGCAGGCCCCACCCCTGGCCCCACCTCCTGCCCCACCCCATACCATGCGCTCGCAGGCCTGTTTCCCATCCATGAAGCCCTTGGGGATGGCGTTGGAGGTCAGGATCTCATATCTGCAGGGGGGAGGGGAGAACACAGGTCAGGGGTCACACAGCCCCTCCCCCACACCCGTCCAGAGCAACCGGCGGGACACCGGGGTAGATGGGCCCGGGGAACCAGACGCGGGAGGCGGGATCCCGGGGCAGATGGGCCCAGGGAACCAGACGCGGGAAGCGGGAGGCGGGATCCCGGGGCAGATGGGCCCGGGGCGGAGGCGGGAGGCGGGATCCCGGGGCAGATGGGCCCGGGGCGGAGGCGGGAGGCGGGATCCCGGGGCAGATGGGCCCGGGGAACCAGACGCGGGAGGCGGGATCCTGGGGCAGATGGGCCCAGGGAACCAGACACGGGAAGCGGGAGGCGGGATCCCGGGGCAGATGGGCCCGGGGCGGAGGCGGGATCCCGGGGCAGATGGGCCCGGAGCGGACGCGGGAGGCAGGATCCCGGGGCAGATGGGTCCGGGGCGGAGGCGGGATCCCGGGGCAGATGGGCCCGGGGCGGAGGCGGGAGGCGGGATCCCGGGGCAGATGGGCCCAGGGAACCAGACGCGGGAAGCGGGAGGCGGGATCCCGGGGCAGATGGGCCCGGGGCGGAGGCGGGAGGCGGGATCCCGGGGCAGATGGGCCCGGGGGTACCTCTGGCGGAACTCCTGGAAGATGATGCGGTTGGGGAAGCCCTGGCGGCAGATGCGGATGCCCTCCAGCACCCCGTTGCACCGCAGCTGGTCCAGCACCAGGTGGGGCTCCAGCTTCCCGGCCTGCGGGAGGGAGCGTCAGAGCCCAGGGAAGCGGGGGGAGGGGCATTCGTGCAGCACACCGGGGCTGGCACGCCAGGGCTCCCGGCACCCACACGCTGCCCCTCTGCCACCCAGGGGCACCACGCCAATGCAGGCTGCAGCTCTGTGCACCAAGCAGGGCAGCTGCCCGCCTGCCCGGGACATGCTCGTTTGCATGCCCACCCCAGGCTGGCACTACGAGCCCTCGGCCATGCTCACGCTTGCTGGCCCTTGTCCCTTCACACTTCCACGGCACGCTGGTGCCAGCCCTCCAGAAGCCCCTTCGCCAGCTCACCCTCGCATGCCCTCCCTTGTGCACAATGGCTGACATCGACTCTCCCAGGGACACACGCTCCTTCACTCGTGTGCGGATGCACAGGAGGACACATGGGGAGTGGTGCACGCCCATCCAGGGCACGAGCACCTTCATATGTGTGCACACTCGCTCGCTTTCACCACAGCACACGCTTCCTCGGACGTTGATGGTGCTTGCACCATTTTGCACTCACACTTCATGTCACAAGCACTTCACGCTTCTCCCCACATTGAAAGTACTTGCACAATTTTTGCACACAATTGTTTTTGCACAGTCATTCACACTTCACACATGAACAATGGTGCTTGCACTGTTTTGCACACTCATTCTCACTTGGCTGTTCACACTTCCGCCTACGCTGATGGTGTTCACAAGGCTTTGCACACTCACACTGCCCAGCATGGACGATGTCACAGAGATTCACATTTCCCAGCACACACAACGGCACTTGCACAATTGTGCATGCACACTTGCTCTTGCACCAGCCATTCACCCTCCCCTGCAGAGACACTAGAGCTCACCCAGTTTTCCACATTTGCTCTCACAGGATGGATCACACTTCCCCACATGCTGACAGTGCTTGCATGGTTTTCCACACTCCCACTCTGTCTTACACGGCAGTGTGCACTGCCACACATGAGCAATGCCACTTTTGCACACTCACATTAGTGCTCTCACCACAGTTCACATTTCCCCACATGCACAATGGCGACTGCACGATTTTGTGCTCACACTCACTCTAACACAGCCAGTCACACTCTGTGCATGAAATTGGCACTCACACCATTTTGCACACTCACACCTGCATGGCCATTCACACTCCCCTACATGAACAATGACACTCATACTGTTTTGCACACACACTTGCTATTGAATGGCAGATCACTCTGCCCTGTAGGAATGATGCCACTTGTGCACACTCACATTTGCTCTCGCACAGTGGTTCACATTTCCCCACATGCACTGTGACACTTGCACAATTTTGCACTCACACTTGCTCTCACACAGCTATTCAGTCTGACCTGCAGGGACAATGGTGCTCACCCAGCTTTGCACACACACAGACCTCACACTCACACTCAGTTCATACTTCCCCAGGCGCTGACTGCTCTTGCACAGTTTTGCACACTCACTGTCGCACAGCGAGTCACACTTCCCCACATGCACTATGGCCCTCGCACGATTGTGCACATTCCCACTCACTCTCACATAGCCATTCTCACTCCCCTGCACGAACAATGCCGCTCACACAGCTTTGCACACTCCCCCTTGCTCTCGCACGGCAGGCCCCATGCTCCCGCTTGCCCGATTCAGCCCCCTTGCTCCCACCACCATTCCCCACAAGTGCCACACCCCACCCTGGCGGGGCAACTGGCCCTTCCCCTTGTGCCCCCTCGCGTGCCCAGTTGGCACCAGGGCCCGACGGCTCACCCTCTTCTCGTGGTTGGGGATGATGCAGCGCACAAAGTTGGGGTTGGTGTTGCGTAGGGTGGCCATGAGCTTGGCCAACGACTCCTTGTAGAGCTGGCCCACGGTGCGGAACATCCCCTTCTTGGTCTTGTAGGAGGCCCCGAAAGCCACATCCCCCATGCCGCTCACCTGGTCCAGGCCCACTATCCGGTCCACTGTGGGTGAGGGGGCGGGGTCAGCCGGGAGCCCCCTCCCATTCCCCGAGCCCCTGCCCTGCGCCCCACAGCGTCCCCTGATGGGAAAGGTGGGGCTGGGGTAGCGAGGAGCCCCCCACACAGCCAGACCCCACAGCGTCCCCTGATGGGAGAGGTGGGCTGGAGTAGTGTGGAAACCCCCCACATGCCAGCGCCTGACAGCGCCCCTGCTGTAGCGGGCATAGGGCCCTGAATGGATGGAGGATGCAGACGGATGAGCCACGGGGTGACGGAGGAACGGTCCTTATTCCCCACCCACCCACTGACCTGACAAAGGGCCAGCTGGGGGGACCACTACTTGGTGGGAGGGGGGGCCTGGCTAGATGGGCTCCTGACCCCCCCTCCCCCCCAGTGCTTAGCCATTGCAGCTAGGCAGGGATCTGCCCCGGGGCTCAGCAATCTTAGCGGGGGGGCAGCCCAGGCTGGGGGGGGGGGGCGGGTGATGTGAGGGGGACGAGCTGGAAGATGTGATGGGGGGCAGCCCAGGCTGGGGGTGTGATGTGAGGAGGGGTGAGCTGGGAGGGTAATGGTGGGCAGCCCAGGCTGGGGGGGTGATGGGAGGCAGAATGTGGACGTACTTTCACCTTGGCTTGGGGACACCCCGGCGTAGCTGTCAAAGAAATAAACCTTCTGGATGTTCCCGATCTCTGGAGAGGCCGATGCCGGGGGCAGAGGGGAGGGGGGTATGAGGGGGGCCGGGTGGGGAGGGTTAGACAGACAGACAGAGAGAGAGATCAAGGACGGATGGACAGAGAAATCAAGGACAGACGGGGCCAGGCCCCGAGGGCAGAGAACACAGGAGAACAGCGAGAGCCAGTTAGTTACAGCACCGGGGTGGGTGTCAATGGCGGGGAGGGGAGAAATCATAACTGGGGGAGGTGGGGGGGAGGTTAAGGGGGCGGAAATCATCCCAGAGCCCCCCATCCCCCAGAGGACGAGAGGGGATGTCCTCCAGCAGCACCCCCGGTCCTGAGGCCAGCAGAATGCCGCGGGGTGGAGGAGAGGTCACGAATTAGTGGGTGCTACCGAGGTCAGAGAGGTCAGGGGAGGGGGGGTTCGGTGCCAGGGGGTGCTAGTGACCCCACACACACCAGTTATTTACAGTGGGCTTTGCTTTGAGTCACCTGATTCCTGGGGAGTGAGTGTGGGGGGACAGGTGGGGGACAGTGGCTGGGGCTGTCTGTGGGGGGCCTGGGGGGTGCACAGAGGTGCCATGCCAGGGAGGTCTGTGGGGGGAGTGGCTGGGGCTGTCTGTGGGGACCTGGAGGGTGCATGGAGGTGCTGAGCCATGGGGGCCTGTGTGGGGCAGTGGCTGGAGCTGTCTGTGGGGGGCCAGTGGAGACCTGGGGCTGTCTGTGGGGAGCCTGGGGGGTACAGGGAGCTGCTGTGGCTGAGGCAGTAGACGAAGAGAGCAGACAGTGGCTCCGTGGGGAGAGTGAGGGTGTTACCCCTCCAATCCCCCCCAGCCCAGCACCGCCCCCCCCCGGCCCTACCGTCCTTCCAGAGCTCAGCAGTGAAGCGCTCCGCGCTCTGGTGCAGCAGGGTGGCCACGTTGTCGTTCAGTGGGTCCATGTTCTTCATCAGCCACTCGTCTGCCTTGTAATCCACCTGCCGGGGGCGGGGAGAGGGGCATGGGTCAGGGAGACTGGGGGACACCAGAGCCCACACAGCCTGACACAAGCTGGGGCCTGTGGGACTCCCTGCCACTTGACAACCAGGAGGGATTAAAACCACAGCGGGGAGGGGGGGACCGACACCAGATTGGGGGAGTAAACTGAGTGGGACAACACACAGTGAATGGGAGCCAGGAGTCCTGGGTTCTCTCCCCGGCTCTGGGAGGGGAATGAGGTCTAGTGGATAGAGCGGGGTGGGGAGCTGGGAGCCAGAACTCCTGGGTTGTCTGCCCGGCTCTGGGAGGGGAGTGAGCAGCATAACACCTAGCTAGACTGGTGCCATTTGGGTGACTTGGGTTATTACGAGAAAACTAGATCTCCCACGGCACTTAAGGGACTGTCCACTAGAGGGCAACGTCTCACACACACACAGCAGGGCCCAGTCCCCCCAGCAGGGACACCCCCACACCCCCACACCCACAGAGCAGGGACACACCCACACCCCCACACCCACAAAGCAGGGACACACCCACAGAGCAGGGCCCAGTCCCCCCAGCAGGGACACACCCACACCCACAGAGCAGGGACACACCCACACACCCACACCCACAGAGCAGGGACACACCCACACACCCACAAAGCAGGGACACACCCACAGAGCAGGGCCCAGTCCCCCCAGCAGGGACACACCCACACCCACAGAGCAGGGACACACCCACACACCCACAAAGCAGGGACACACCCACAGAGCAGGGCCCAGTCCCCCCAGCAGGGACACACCCACACCCACAAAGCAGGGACACACCCACACACCCACACCCACAAAGCAGGGACACACCCACACCCACAGAGCAGGGACACACCCACACACCCACACAGCAGGGACACACCCACAGAGCAGGGCCCAGTCCCCCCAGCAGGGGGTGACACACACACACACACACGCACGCACCTTGCCGGCGTAGTGGAGGATGCAGAAGTCGGCCTTGTCGCGCAGCTGACGGGGTTTCTGGAACTTGGGGTGCCCCCCCTGCTCTTGGATCACCTTCTCCACAAAGCTCTTGTCGGTGGCTTTGGGGAACCAGCACTCCTCGTCCAGCAAGGCCAGCACCCCTGGGGGGTTCACCTGGGGGGGGGGGAATGTCACCCCACTGACCCCCTGTGGCACGGGGTCCCCTGCTCCACCCCCTGTCCAGCCACTCCGCCCCCTGCCCAGCGGCACAGAGCCCCCTGCCCAGCCTCCCCCCCACAGCATGGTGCCCCCCACGCACAGCACTTTGCCCCCTGCCTGGATGCCCCCGCCTGAGGCACGGTGACCCCTACTAAGCTCCCCCCGCAGCAGGCGCCCCTGGCCAGGCCCACCCTCCACCAGGCCTCCCTGCCCCATGGCACAGAGCCCCCTGCCCAGCCCCCAAGCCCTGCGCCGCCCCGTGCAGCACACCGCCCCCCTGCCTGCCCCACCCCCTGCTAGGCCTCCCCGCCATGCCCAGGCCTGTGGCACAGAGCCCCCTGCCCAGCCCCCCTGCCCTCCCCTGCCCCATGGCACAGAACCCCCTGCCCAGCCCCCAAGCCCTGCCCCGCCCCCTGCAGCATGGTGCCCCCTGCCAGGCCTCCCCACTATGCCCGGGCCTGTGGCACAGAGCCCCTTGCCCAGCCCCCTCCCTCGCCGCCAGGCCTCCCTGCCCTGCCCCATGGCACAGAGGCCCCTGCCCAGCCCCGCCCCCTGGAGCATACCACCCCCCTGCCTGCCCCACCCCCTGCTGCATGGTGCCCCCTGCCAGGCCTCCCCACTATGCCCGGGCCTGTGGCACAGAGCCCCTTGCCCAGCCCCCTCCCTTGCCGCCAGGCCTCCCTGCCCTGCCCCATGGCACAGAGGCCCCTGCCCAGCCCCGCCCCCTGGAGCATACCACCCCCCTGCCCGCCCCACCCCCTGCTGCATGGTGCCCCCTGCCAGGCCTCCCCACTATGCCCGGGCCTGTGGCCCAGAGCCCCCCGCCCAGCCCCCTCCCTCGCCGCCAGGCCTCCCTGCCCTGCCCCATGGCACAGAGGCCCCTGCCCAGCCCCGCCCCCTGGAGCATACCACCCCCCTGCCCGCCCCACCCCCTGCTGCATGGTGCCCCCTGCCAGGCCTCCCCACTATGCCCGGGCCTGTGGCCCAGAGCCCCCCGCCCAGCCCCCTCCCTCGCCGCCAGGCCTCCCTGCCCTGCCCCATGGCACAGAGGCCCCTGCCCAGCCCCGCCCCCTGGAGCATACCACCCCCCTGCCCGCCCCACCCCCTGCTGCATGGTGCCCCCTGCCAGGCCTCCCCACTATGCCTGGGCCTGTGGCCCAGAGCCCCCCGCCCAGCCCCCCTGCCCTCCCCTGCCCTGCAGTACAGAGCTCCCGGCCAAACCTCCTTGCCGTGTCCCGCCCCATGGCCCAGAGCCCCCCTGCCCAGCCGCACGGTGCTCCCTGCCCCGCCCCCTGCCTGCCCCATCTTGCGCCAGGCCTCCCTGCCCGGCTCCCCCCGTGGCCCCGAGCCCCCGCTGACCGGGCGCTCGATGAGGTCGATGCAGGGCTGCAGGTCGAGGCCGAAGTCGATGAAGTCCCAGGCGATGCCCTCGCGCTGGTATTCCTCCTGCTCCAGCACGAACATGGTGTGGTTGAAGAGCTGCTGCAGCTTCTCGTTCGTGTAGTTGATGCAGAGCTGCTCGAAGGAGTTCAGCTGCGGTGGGGCGGGGGGGACAGGTCAGGGGGGCACAGGAGGTTCAGGGCCCTTGGCGGGGGTTCTGGGGGGCTGGAGGGCACAGGAGGTTCAGGGGGCGCTGGGGGAGGTTCGGGGTGCAGGGGGCTCTGGAGGTTCAGGGGGCTGGGGGAGGTTTGGGGGTGCAGGGAGGTCCTGGAACCCTGGAGGGGGTTCTCGGGGGGCTGTAGCGGGGCACAGGAGGTTCAGGGGGCACTGGGGGAGGTTAGGGGTGCGGGGGCTTTGGAGGGGGGCCGGGGGACAGAGGAGGTTCAGGGCCCTGGCAGGGTTTCTGGGGGGCTGGAGGGGGGCAAGGGGAGCACAGGAGGTTCAGGGGGTGCTGGGGGAGGTTTAGGGGCTGGGGGGGACTGGGGCCCTGGAGGGGGGCTGGGGGGCACAGGAGGTTCAGGGGGCACTGGAGGAGGTGTAGGGGTGCAGGGGGCTTTGGAGGGGGGCTGGGGGGCACAGGAGGTTCAGGGATCCTGGAGGGGGTTCTGGGGTGCGGGGGGCTGGGGGCACAGGAGGTTCAGGGATCCTGGTCGGGGGGGGGCTCAGGGGCCTGGCGGGGGTTCTGGGGGGGCTCAGCGCCGGCTCACCTGGAAGATCTCGAAGCCGGCGATGTCGAGGATGCCGATGAAGGAGGCCCCCTGGCGCTTGGTGCGGTCCAGGGCCCGGTTGAGGCGATGGACGAGCCAGCGGAAGAGGCGCTCGTAGGTCGCCTTGGCCAGCGCCTCGATGGCGAAATCCGCCTGGGGGGGCCAGAGAGTCACCCCCCGCCCGGCCTGGCAGCCCCCTCCCCTGCCACGCCCTGCCCCCATCCCGCCCAGCTCCCACTGTGCCCTGCTCCTGCCCCCCCCAGTGCCCGACCCCGCTGCGCCCCCTGCCCCTCCCAAACCAAACCCCGCCCCACACCTCCCCCCACGCCCCGCCCCCACCCCGTCCTGTTCCTCCCCCCCCCCGGTGCCCTGCCCTGCTCCTGCCCCCCACAACCCACCCCCCCTGCAACCCTTGCCCCTCCCACACCTCCCCCAGCACTACCCCAACACACCCCCTGCCCCACCCCCACCCTGCCCCCGCTCTGGATTCCAGCTCCACGTTCCCTGGCGTCGGCCCCCCCAACCCCACCTGCTCCTTGGTCTGGGCCTTCTGCACGTAGTCGCGCCCGACCTTGATGCGCGGCATGAGGATGGCGCGGGAGAACTCGGTCACGTTCAGCCCCAGCAGGTGGCAAAGCTTCTGGGCAGCTGCGGGGCGCGGACAGCTCAGTGTGGGGGGCCGGAGGGGGGCAGGGTCCTTCTTTGGCCCCCCTCTTCCCTCCTCCCCACAGCCCCCTCTTCCCCCCCACTCCTTCCCCCTCCCAGCCCCCCATGGGTCACCCCCTCCCACACAGAAACCTCCCAGACAGTGCCCCATATTCCCTGCCCCCCTGAGCCAGCCAACCCCCCACCCCGGGATCGGATCGGGGCCAGCGCCCCCAGGCGGGGAGGGGCCCCGGGCTGCCCCCTACCCGTGTTGTCCGGCATGGACGCCTGGTCTGTGTTTCGCTCCTTGCGAAAGACGATGTTCCCAAACTGCAGCACGGCCGACACCATCCGCAGCATGCCTGGGGAGCAGGGAGCCCGTGAGGGGGGCAGGACACCAGCAAACCCTCCCAACAGCCCCCCAGTCCCCACCCCACTCCTCCCGCTCCGGGGGCTTCCTCCCGCCACCCCAGATCTGATCCCCCAGATCCTGCCCCCCAACCCCCCTCCACTAGATCTACCATCTGCAGGCCCCCCAGATCCTGCCCCCCAACCTCAGGGACCCCCCCATTCCCCTCCACTAAATCAACCCCACACAGGACCCCCATATCCTGCCCCCCAACCTTCCCATACCCTGCCCCAAACCCCCTCCCCCGACCCTCCTCTACATAGGCTTTCCCACCCCTCAGGTTTCCACCCCTGTAATCCCCTCCTGGTACTAGCTGTGCTCCCGCTCCCCGGGTGAGGATCTGCCCCCGAACGGGGCGGGGTGGACTCACTGTGGATCTCCTCGGGGGAGAAGCCCATGATGCCCATGGACTCCATGGTCTCCTGGAAGATCTCCTTGTCCTGCTGGCCCGGGATGGGCAGGAACCCATTGGACAGGAACCGGTACTGGTCAAACGGCTCCAGCAGCAGCTCGGCTTGGGGGGAGACAGGGACGGGGTCAGCCCCACGTCCGACCGGCCACCTCCCGCCCCCCAGGACCAGCGGGGACGGGGTCAGCCCCACGTCCGACCGGCCACCTCCCGCCCCCCCAGGACCAGCGGGGACGGGGTCAGCCCCACGTCCGACCGGCCACCTCCCGCCCCCCAGGACCAGCGGGGACGGGGTCAGCCCCACGTCCGACCGGCCACCTCCCGCCCCCCAGGACCAGCGGGGACGGGGTCAGCCCCACGTCCGACCGGCCACCTCCCGCCCCCCAGGACCAGCGGGGACGGGGTCAGCCCCACGTCCGACCGGCCACCTCCCGCCCCCCAGGACCAGCGGGGACGGGGTCAGCCCCACGTCCGACCGGCCACCTCCCGCCCCCCAGGACCAGCGGGGACGGGGTCAGCCCCACGTCCGACCGGCCACCTCCCGCCCCCCAGGACCAGCGGGGACGGGGTCAGCCCCACGTCCGACCGGCCACCTCCCGCCCCCCCAGGACCAGCGGGGACGGGGTCAGCCCCACGTCCGACCGGCCACCTCCCGCCCCCCAGGACCAGCGGGGACGGGGTCAGCCCCACGTCCGACCGGCCACCTCCCGCCCCCCAGGACCAGCGGGGACGGGGTCAGCCCCACGTCCGAGCGGCCACCTCCCGCCCCCCCAGGACCAGCGGGGACGGGGTCAGCCCCACGTCCGAGCGGCCACCTCCCGCCCCCCAGGACCAGCGGGGACGGGGTCAGCCCCACGTCCGACCGGCCACCTCCCGCCCCCCAGGACCAGCGGGGACGGGGTCAGCCCCACGTCCGAGCGGCCACCTCCCGCCCCCCCAGGACCAGCGGGGACGGGGTCAGCCCCACGTCCGAGCGGCCACCTCCCGCCCCCCCAGGACCAGCGGGGACGGGGTCAGCCCCACGTCCGAGCGGCCACCTCCCGCCCCCCCAGGACCAGCGGGGACGGGGTCAGCCCCACGTCCGAGCGGCCACCTCCCGCCCCCCCAGGACCAGCGGGGACGGGGTCAGCCCCACGTCCGAGCGGCCACCTCCCGCCCCCCAGGACCAGCGGGGACGGGGTCAGCCCCACGTCCGACCGGCCACCTCCCGCCCCCCAGGACCAGCGGGGACGGGGTCAGCCCCACGTCCGACCGGCCACCTCCCGCCCCCCAGGACCAGCGGGGACGGGGTCAGCCCCACGTCCGACCGGCCTGCCCCAAGGAGCCCCCCACAGGAGTGCTGTACTGTCTCAGTCCCAAGGAGTGAGTCAGGGAGGGGAGTGGGGTCTAGAGCAGGGGGGCTGGGAGCCAGGACTCCTGAGTTCTCTCCCAGCTCTGGGAGGGGAGTGGGGTCTAGTGGTTAGAGCAGGGGGGCTGGGAGCCAGGACTCTTGGGTTCTCCGCTGGTCTGGGCGGGCCGTGGGGAGGCTCCGTACCCTTTGTGTTCTCGCCCGCCCCCACCAGCAGCTGGTAGAAGATGTGGAAGGTTCTCTCGTCCTTGGCCTGGCGGATGGCGCGAGATTTCTCCAGCAGGTCTGAGCCCGGGACTAAGGAAAGGGACGTGGGTCCTGGGACCAACCCCCCTCCCAGAGCCCCCCATCCCTCTCTTGGGCCAGAGAGGGGGATCACCCCCACCCAGCCCCCCAGAGCCTCCCATACCTCAGGGAGGGGGAATCACCCCCACACCCAGCCCTCCCACCTTGCTAGGGGCCATCTGCCCTGCCCACCCCCCTCCCCCACACCCAGCCCCCCAGAAACCCCCATACCTCAGGGCAGGGGAATCACCCCCACACCCATCTCCCACAGAGCCCTCCCATACCTCAAGGAGGGGGAATCACCCCCACACCCAGCCCTCCCACCTTGCTAGGGGCCATCTGCCCTGCCCACCCCCCTCCCATCCTGCCCCCCAGCCCAGAGGATACAGGTTTCTATATTGGCTCCAACAATGTAGCCAGCCACGTCAAAATTGATCCGGATGAATTTACCCTGGGTGGGGAGAAGATGCAATGGAATTGATGTGGGGGGGTCAAAGGATTCCTCTGCCCCCCAAGGCTCCCATACCCCGACCTGCCCCTTCCCCTGGGACCCCCACACCCCAGCCTGCCCCTCCCCTCTGGGCCCCCACACCCCCACCTGCCCCTCCCCCCCGGGAACCCCACCTGCCCCTTCTCCTCATCCCCCCCCGAGCCCTGCCGTCCCCCCCAGCACTCACGAATCGGGAGGAGTTGTCGTTTTTCACCGTCTTGGCATTGCCGAAGGCCTCCAGGATGGGGTTGGCCTGAAGCAGCTGCCGCTCCAGCTCACCCTGCGGGAAGAGGGCCGGGGTCACGCCTGGGGGGCGCTGGGGGGCTTCCAGCTGCCCTACCCCCACCTCTCCCAGCAGGGGAGGCTATTATAAGGATTACACACACACCCCCGCCCCCGAGATTTGGGGGGTTAACCACAGGAACCGCGGGGCTGGGAGCTACTCACATAGGAGACGGGGCCGGAGCTCTGTGGAGGGGTCACACGCACATGAGATGGGGGGGGACAAAACACAAACAGAACCGGAGGGTTAGTCGGAGCGGCAACGAGGGAGGCGACGGAACAGGACAAAACGAGGCGATAGTGACACAAACCAAGAATCAACACCCCCGGCTCTAACCACCAGCCCCCACCCCCCTCCCCAAGTGCAGGAGAGAACCCAGGAGTCGTGGCTCCTGGCACTGGGGCAGATGTAAGAAAAAAGCCTTTGCCAAAGACAACCCCAAAAAATAACAAAAATCCAGCCAAAGAAGCAAAAGGCAACTCAATGAACCGCACCCCAAGGGGCGGGGCTATGGGTAGCCAATCAAAGGACAGGGATGGTTGCGGGCGGGCAGGCAGGTGATACAAGACACATCCACTTGCCAGGTGCCTGGCCAGGTTCGGCGACTCCAGCTGGGGGCAGCAAGACAGGGGAGAGGGGAGGTTACTGCTGGAGGATGTGGGTATCCCACTGCACCCACCAATGGCCCCCTCCGGCCATGCTGCCAACGGTCAGAACACAGCTGCTTCTGGGGCGCTAGGGCTGGTTATATGGGGACCCCTTGCCCGGTGCTGGAACACAGTCCCTCTGGGGTGGGGTGCAGGGGCTGGGTATACGGGACCCCTCACCCAGTGCTGGAACGTGGCCGCTCTGGAGTTGGTCATGGGCCCTGGTTATACGGGGACCCCTCACCCAGCACTGGGATGCGGCCTCTCTGGGGTAGAACCCTGGCGTCCCAACTCCCACCCTGTGATGTTATTGACAGAATCTGTAACCGCATAGATCACTGTTGCAACCAGTGTTATATATTTGCAGCAAATATTCTACAGAGGTTGTCGTGTGAGGTGTCTATGGAAAGGTTATGATTGGCCGGTTAAAATTATGCTATCTGTATGCATGTATCCTTTCTGTAGTTGAAGGTATGAATATTGGCTCTACACTGTCTGCATTTTAGACTTATGCTCTGCTTCTGGGGAACACCCCAGACAAGTTGGTGTCACCTCTGCCTAGCCTGCCTGATGGCCCATTAAGGACCATCAGCTACACAACGGACCCATTGAGAGAAGGCAGACGCCTTGGGACCCAGCACAGCAGGCAGGGAGCCGCCTATGGACAGAACTCGGAGGGCTTTTCTTGCCTTGCGCCCCAACGCTTGTCTTTGGAACAAAGAAAGAGAGGCCACATGGCAAGAGACTATAAAAGGCTGATGCCTCATCCCCATCTGGTCTTCAGTCCTGCTTCTGACCTCTGGTGGAACTTGCTACAAACTGAAGCTCTGAACGAAGGACTGAAGGACCCATCCCAGCTGGGGATGGACTCCAGGGACTTGATTTGAAGCTTCACTTTATATATCACTGCTACAAGCCTGAACCAAGAACGTTGCCATCACTGGATGTCACCGATTCCACTTAACCAACTCTAGCTCTCGTCGTCAGCTTTTTCCTTTTATGAATAAACCTTCAGATTTTAGATTCTAAAGGATTGGCAAGAGCGTGATTTGTGGGTAAGATCTGATTTGTATATTGACCTGGGTCTGGGGCTTGGTGCTTTGGGATCGAGAGAATCTTTTTTCTTTCACTGGGGTCTTGGTTTTCATAACCATTCGCCCCCATAACGAGCGGCGCTGGTGGGGATACTGGGAAACTGGAGCGTCTAAGGGAATTGCTGGTGTGACTTGTGGTTAGCCAGTGGGGCAAACCCAAAGTCCGCTCTGGCTGGCTGGTTCGGTTTGCCTTGGTGTGCACAGAAACCCCAGCCCTGGGCTGTAACGGCCCTGCTCGAAGCAATTTGTCCTGAGTTGATACTCTCAGTTGGGTCCCGCCAGAACCAGCATCGTTACGCCCCCCACCCTCTCAGCAGTGGATAGCTCTAACCCTCTCACTACGGCCCCAGACCCCCCCTTCCCATTGCCCCAGGGACCCTGGGGTAACACTCATGGCACGGACACAGCTCGGGGGGGGGGGAGGCACATCAGGGTTGCGGGGAGCTGGCAGGGCCCAGACACAGGTGTTGGGGGGAGCAGTAGGTTTATATGGGCAGCTGGGGGGGGAAGGGACCCCAAACTGGCCAGGTGGGCATCTGAGCTGGCACCGGTGCTGAGGCCCAGTAGTACATGCCCACCCCGCACAGGGAGCACCCACCCAGCACCCA